>NW_026698062.1:0-46610 GCF_030435755.1 Ochotona princeps
CGGGTTTCACATGCCACCAACTCCACATTCAAAGGCAACTTCAGCGCCACAGCCGTTTTCAGATAGCCCTCAATGCAATGGATCTAGACGCAAATATTGGTGTGAGAGCTAATTCAATCAAGGAAACACTGCATGTTGGTGAAGGGCATAATGAAGAAGGATCAGCCGAGTGGATCTTGTGGGAGAACAACTCCATTTGGCTCACTAACTTCACACACCATCAGGCTTCCAAGCAGCTCTCAAGGAAACTCAGTTTTCACACTCTATGCTTAGTGCCCTTTGAGTGCCTAGGACTGAAATGAAGCTTGCTGAGCATCCCACACAAACGAATGCTCCACATGCGGGTTTCACATGCCACCAACTCCACATTCTCAGGCAACTTCCGCGCCACAGCCGTTTTCAGATAGCAATCAGTGAAAAGGCTCTAGACGCAAATATTGGTGTGAGAGCTAATTGAATCAAGGAAACACTGTATGTTGGTGAAGGGCATATTGAAGAAGGATCAACCGAGTGGTTCTTGTGGGAGAACAACTCCATTTGGCTCACTAACTTCACACACCATCAGCCTTCCAAGCAGCTCTCAAGGAAACTCAGTTTTCACACTCTATGCTTAGTGCCTTTTGAGTGCATTATCTAGGAATGAACCTGGTAGAGCATCCCACACAAACGAATGCTCCACATGAGGTTTTCACATGCCACCAACTCGACATTATCAGGCAACTTCAGCGCCACAGCTGTTTCACATAGCCCTCAATGCAAAGGATCTAGACGCAAATGTTGGTGTGAGAGCTAATTCAATCAAGGAAACACTACATGTTGGTGAAGGGCATATTGAAGAAGGATCAGCCGAGTGGTTCTTGTGGGAGAACAACTCCATTTGGCTCACTAACGTTACACACCAACAGGCTTCCAAGCAGCTCTCCAGGAAACTCAATTTTCACAGTCTATGCTTAGTGCTCTTTGAGTGCCTAGGACTGAAATGAAACTTGCTGAGCATCCCACACAAACTAATGCTCAACATGCGGGTTTCACATGCCACCAACTCCACATTCAAAGGCAACTTCAGCGCCACAGCCGTTTTCAGATAGCCCTCAATGCAATGGCTCTAGACGCAAATATTGGTGTGAGAGCTAATTCAATCAAGGAAACATTGCATGTTGGTGAAGGGCATATTGAATTAGATCAGCCGAGTGGTTCTTGTGGGAGAACAACTCCATTTGGCTCACTAACTTCACACACCATCAGGCTTCCAAGCAGCTCTCAAGGAAACTCAGTTTTCACCCTCTATGCTTAGTGCCCTTTGAGTGCCTGGGACTTAAATGAAACATGGTGAGCATCCCACACAAACGAATGCTCCACATGCAGGTTTCACATGCCACCAACTCCACATTCTCAGGCAACTTCAGCGCCACAGCCGTTTTCAGATAGCCCTCAATGCAAAGGCTCTAGACGCAAATATTGGTTGAGAGCTAATTCAATCAAGGAAACACTGTATGTTGGTGAAGGGCATATTGAAGAAGGATCAGCCGAGTGGTTCTTGTGGGAGAACAACCCCATTTGGCTCACTAACTTCACACACCATCAGGCTTCCAAGCAGCTCTCAAGAAAACTCAGTTTTCACACTCTATGCTTAGTGGCCTTTGAGTGCATTATCTAGGAATGAACCTGGTAGAGCATCCCACACAAACGAATGCTCCACATGCGGTTTTCACATGCCACCAACTCCACATTCACAGGCAACTTCAGCGCCTCTACCATTTTCAGATAGCCCTCAATGCAAAGGCTCTAGACGCAAATATTGGTGTGAGAGCTAATTCAATCAAGGAAACACTGCATGTTGGTGAAGGGCATATTGAAGAAGGATCAACCGAGTGGTTCTTGTGGGTGGACAGCTCCATTTGGCTCACTAACTTCACACACCATCAGGCTTCCAAGCAGCTCTCAAGGAAACTCAGTTTTCACACTCTATGCTTAGTGCCCTTTGAGTGCCTTGGACTGAAATGAAGCTTGGTGAGCATCCCACACAAACGAATGCTCCACATGAGGGTTTCACATACCACCAACTCCACATTCTCAGGCAACTTCAGCGTCACAGCCGTTTTCAGATAGCCCTCAATGCAGAGGTTCTAGACGCAATTATTGGTGTGAGAGCTAATTCAATCAAGGAAACACTGTATGTTGGTGAAGGGCATATTGAAGAAGGATCAGCCGAGTGGTTCTTGTGGGAGAACAACCCCATTTGGCTCACTAACTTCACACACCATCAGGCTTCCAAGCAGCTCTCAAGAAAACTCAGTTTTCACACTCTATGCTTAGTGGCCTTTGAGTGCATTATCTAGGAATTAACCTGGTAGAGCATCCCACACAAACGAATGCTCCACATGCGGTTTTCACATGCCACCAACTCCACATTCACAGGCAACTTCAGCGCCTCTACCATTTTCAGATAGCCCTCAATTCAAAGGCTCTAGACGCAAATATTGGTGTGAGAGCTAATTCAATCAAGGAAACACTGCATGTTGGTGAAGGGCATATTGAAGAAGGATCAACCGAGTGGTTCTTGTGGGTGGACAGCTCCATTTGGCTCACTAACTTCACACACCATCAGGCTTCCAAGCAGCTCTCAAGGAAACTCAGTTTTCATACTCTATGCTTAGTGCCCTTTGAGTGCATTATCTAGAAATGAACCTGGTAGAGCATCCCACACAAACGAATGCTCCACATGCGTGTTTCACATGCCACCAACTCCACATTCTCAGGCAACTTCAGCGCCACAGCCGTTTTCATATAGCCCTCAATGCAAAGGCTCTAGACACAAATATTGGTGTGAGAGCTAATTCAATCAAGGAAACACTGCATGTTGGTGAAGGGCATATTGAAGAAGGATCAGCCGAGTGGTTCTTGTGGGAGAATAACTCCATTTGGCTCACTAACTTCACACACCATCAGGCTTACAAGCAGCTCTCCAGGAAACTCAGTTTTCACACTCTATGCTTAGTGCCCTTTGAGTGCCTAGGACTGAAATGAACTTGGTGAGCATTACACACAAACGAATGCTCCACATGCGGGTTTCACATGCCACCAACTCCACATTCTCAGGCAACTTCAGCGCCACAGCCGTTTTCAGATAGCCCTCAATGCAAAGGCTCTAGACGCAAATATTGGTGTGAGAGCTAATTCAATCAAGGAAACACTGCATGTTGGTGAAGGGCATATTGAAGAAGGATCAGCCGAGTGGTTCTTGTGGGAGAACAACTCCATTTGGCTCACTAACGTTACACACCAACAGGCTTCCAAGCAGCTCTCCAGGAAACTCAATTTTCACAGTGTATGCTTAGTGCTCTTTGAGTGCCTAGGACTGAAATGAAACTTGCTGAGCATCCCACACAAACGAATGCTCAACATGCGGGTTTCACATGCCACCAACTCCACATTCAAAGGCAACTTCAGCGCCACAGCTGTTTTCAGATAGCCCTCAATGCAAAGGCTCTAGACGCAAATATTGGTTGAGAGCTAATTCAATCAAGGAAACACTGTATGTTGGTGAAGGGCATATTGAAGAAGGATCAGCCGAGTGGTTCTTGTGGGAGAACAACCCCATTTGGTTCACTAACTTCACACACCATCAGGCTTCCAAGCAGCTCTCAAGAAAACTCAGTTTTCACACTCTATGCTTAGTGCCCTTTGAGTGCATTATCTAGGAATTAACCTGGTAGAGCATCCCACACAAACGAATGCTCCACATGCGGTTTTCACATGCCACCAACTCCACATTCACAGGCAACTTCAGCGCCTCTACCATTTTCAGATAGCCCTCAATGCAAAGTCTCTAGACGCAAATATTGATGTGAGAGCTAATTCAATCAAGGAAACACTGCATGTTGGTGAAGGGCATATTGAAGAAGGATCAACCGAGTGGTTCTTGTGGGTGGACAGCTCCATTTGGCTCACTAACTTCACACACCATCAGGCTTCCAAGCAGCTCTCAAGGAAACTCAGTTTTCACACTCTATGCTTAGTGCCCTTTGAGTGCCTTGGACTGAAATGAAGCTTGGTGAGCATCCCACACAAACGAATGCTCCACATGCGGGTTTCACATGCCACCAACTCCACATTATCAGGCAACTTCAGCGCCACAGCCGTTTTCAGATAGCCCTCAATGCAAAGGCTCTAGACGCAAATATTGGTTGAGAGCTAATTCAATCAAGGAAACACTGTATGTTGGTGAAGGGCATATTGAAGAAGGATCAGCCGAGTGGTTCTTGTGAGAGAACAACCCCATTTGGTTCACTAACTTCACACACCATCAGGCTTCCAAGCAGCTCTCAAGAAAACTCAGTTTTCACACTCTATGCTTAGTGGCCTTTGAGTGCATTATCTAGGAATTAACCTGGTAGAGCATCCCACACAAACGAATGCTCCACATGCGGTTTTCACATGCCACCAACTCCACATTCACAGGCAACTTCAGCGCCTCTACCATTTTCAGATAGCCCTCAATGCAAAGGCTCTAGACGCAAATATTGATGTGAGAGCTAATTCAATCAAGGAAACACTGCATGTTGGTGAAGGGCATATTGAAGAAGGATCAACCGAGTGGTTCTTGTGGGTGGACAGCTCCATTTGGCTCACTAACTTCACACACCATCAGGCTTCCAAGCAGCTCTCAAGGAAACTCAGTTTTCACACTCTATGCTTAGTGCCCTTTGAGTGCCTTTGACTGAAATGAAGCTTGGTGAGCATCCCACACAAACGAATGCTCCACATGCGGGTTTCACATGCCACCAACTCCACATTATCAGGCAACTTCAGCGCCAGAGCCGTTTTCAGATAGCCCTCAATGCAAAGTCTCTAGACGCAAATATTGGTGTGAGAGCTAATTCAATCAAGGAAACACTGTATGTTGGTGAAGGGCATATTGAAGAAGGATCAGCCGAGTGGTTCTTGTGGGAGAACAACTCCATTTGGCTCACTAACTTCACACACCATCAGGCTTCTAAGCAGCTCTCAAGGAAACTCAGTTTTCACACTCTATGCTTAGTGCCCTTGGAGTGGCTAGGACTGAAATGAAGCTTGGTGAGCATCCCACACAAACGAATGCTCCACATGCGGGTTTCACATGCCACCAACTCCACATTCTCAGGCAACTTCAGCGCCACAGCCATTTTCAGATAGCCCTCAATGCAAAGGCTCTAGACGCAAATATTGGTTGAGAGCTAATTCAATCAAGGAAACACTGTATGTTGGTGAAGGGCATATTGAAGAAGGATCATCCGAGTGGTTCTTGTGGGAGAACAACCCCATTTGGCTCACTAACTTCACACACCATCAGGCTTCCAAGCAGCTCTCAAGGAAACTCAGTTTTCACACTCTATGCTTAGTGCCCTTTGAGTGCATTATCTAGGAATGAATCTGGTAGAGCATCGCACACAAACGAATGCTCCACATGCGGGTTTTACATGCCACCAACTCCACTTCTCAGGCAACTTCAGCGCCACAGCCGTTTTCAGATAGCCCTCAATGCAAAGGCTCTAGACGCAAATATTGGTGTGAGAGCTAATTCAATCAAGGAAACACTGCATGTTGGTGAAGGGCATATTGAAGAAGGATCAGCCGAGTGGTTCTTGTGGGAGAACAACCCCATTTGGCTCACTAACTTCACACACCATCAGCCTTCCAAGCAGCTCTCAAGGAAACTCAGTTTTCACACTCTATGCTTAGTGCCCTTTGAGTGCATTATCTAGGAATGAACCTGGTAGAGCATCGCACACAAACGAATGCTCCACATGCGGGTTTTACATGCCACCAACTCCACTTCTCAGGCAACTTCAGCGCCACAGCCGTTTTCAGATAGCCCTCAATGCAAAGGCTCTAGACACAAATGTTGGTGTGAGAGCTAATTCAATCAAGGAAACACTGCATGTTGGTGAAGGGCATATTGAAGAAGGATCAGCCGAGTGGTTCTTGTGGGAGAACAACTCCATTTGGCTCACTAACTTCACACACCATCAGGCTTCCAAGCAGCTCTCATGGAATATCAGTTTTCACACTCTATGCTTAGTGCCCGTTGAGTGCCTAGGACTGAAATGAAGCTTGGTGAGCATCCCACACAAACGAATGCTCCACATGAGGGTTTCACATGCCACCAACTCCACATTCTCAGGCAACTTCAGCGCCACAGCCGTTTTCAGATAGCCCTCAATGCAGAGGTTCTAGACGCAATTATTGGTGTGAGAGCTAATTCAATCAAGGAAACACATCCTGTTTTGAAGGGCATATTGAAGAAGGATCAGCCGAGTGGTTCTTGTGGGAGAACAACTCCATTTGGCTCACTAACTTCACACACCATCAGGCTTCCAAGCAGCTCTCAAGGAAACTCAGTTTTCACACTCTATGCTTAGTGCCCTTTGAGTCCATTATCTAGGATTGAACCTGGTAGAGCATCCCACACAAACGAATGCTCCACATGCGGGTTTCACATGCCACCAACTCCACATTCTCAGGCAGCTTCAGCGCCACAACCGTTTTCAGATAGCCCTCAATGCAAAGGCTCTAGACGCAAATATTGGTGTGAGAGCTAATTCAAACAAGGAAACACTGCATGTTGGTGAAGGGCATATTGAAGAAGGATCAGCCGAGTGGATGTTGTGGGAGAACAACTCCATTTGGCTCACTAACTTCACACACCATCAGGCTTCCAAGCAGCTCTCACGGAATCTCAGTTTTCACACTCTATGCTTAGTGCCCTTTGAGTGCCTAGGACTGAAATGAAGCTTGGTGAGCATCCCACACAAACGAATGCTCCACATGCGGGTTTCACATGCCACCAACTCCACATTCTCAAGCAACTTCAGCGCCACAGCCGTTTTCAGATAGCCCTCAATGCAGAGGTTCTAGACGCAAATATTGGTGTGAGAGCTAATTCAATCAAGGAAACACAGCCTGTTAGTGAAGGATATATTGAAGAAGGATCAGCCGAGTGGTTCTTGTGGGAGAACAACTCCATTTGGCTCACTAACTTCACACACCATCAGGCTTCCAAGCAGCTCTCAAGGAAACTCAGTTTTCACACTCTATGCTTAGTGCCCTTTGAGTGCATTATCTAGGAATGAACCTGGTAGAGCATCCCACACAAACGAATGCTCCACATGCGGGTTTCACATGCCACCAACTCCACATTCTCAGGCAACTTCAGCGCCACAGCCGTTTTCAGATAGCCCTCAATGCAAAGGCTCTAGACGCAAATATTGGTGTGAGAGCTAATTCAATCAAGGAAACACTGCATGTTGGTGAAGGGCATATTGAAGAAGGATCAGCCGAGTGGTTCTTGTGGGAGAACAACTCCATTGGGCTCACTATCTTCACACACTATCAGGCTTCCAAGCAGCTCTCAAGGAAACTCAGTTTACACTCTATGCTTAGTGCCCTTTGAGTGCCTAGGACTGAAATGAAGCTTGGTGAGCATCCCACACAAACGAATGCTCCACATGCGGGTTTCACATGCCACCAACTCCACATTCACAGGCAACTTCAGCGCCACAGCCGTTTTCAGATAGCCCTCAATGCAAAGTCTCTAGACGCAAATATTGGTCTGAGAGCTAATTCAATCAAGGAAACACTGCATGTTGGTGAAGGGCATATCGAAGAAGGATCAGTCGAGTGGTTCTTGTGGGAGAACAACTCCATTTGGCTCACTAACTTCACACACCATCAGGCTTCCAAGCAGCTCTCAAGGAAACTCAGTTTTCACACTCTATGCTTAGTGCCCTTTGAGTCCATTATCTAGGATTGAACCTGGTAGAGCATCCCACACAAACGAATGCTCCACATGCGGGTTTCACATGCCACCAACTCCACATTCTCAGGCAGCTTCAGCGCCACAACCGTTTTCAGATAGCCCTCAATGCAAAGGCTCTAGACGCAAATATTGGTGTGAGAGCTAATTCAAACAAGGAAACACTGCATGTTGGTGAAGGGCATATTGAAGAAGGATCAGCCGAGTGGATGTTGTGGGAGAACAACTCCATTTGGATCACTAACTTCACACACCATCAGGCTTCCAAGCAGCTCTCACGGAATCTCAGTTTTCACACTCTATGCTTAGTGCCCTTTGAGTGCCTAGGACTGAAATGAAGCTTGGTGAGCATCCCACACAAACGAATGCTCCACATGCGGGTTTCACATGCCACCAACTCCACATTCTCAAGCAACTTCAGCGCCACAGCCGTTTTCAGATAGCCCTCAATGCAGAGGTTCTAGACGCAAATATTGGTGTGAGAGCTAATTCAATCAAGGAAACACAGCCTGTTAGTGAAGGATATATTGAAGAAGGATCAGCCGAGTGGTTCTTGTGGGAGAACAACTCCATTTGGCTCACTAACTTCACACACCATCAGGCTTCCAAGCAGCTCTCAAGGAAACTCAGTTTTCACACTCTATGCTTAGTTCCCTTTGAGTGCATTATCTAGGAATGAACCTGGTAGAGCATCCCACACAAACGAATGCTCCACATGCGGGTTTCACATGCCACCAACTCCACATTCTCAGGCAACTTCAGCGCCACAACCGTTTTCAGATAGCCCTCAATGCAAAGGTTCTAGACGCAAAGATTGGTGTGAGAGCTAATTCAATCAAGGAAACACTGCATGTTGGTGCAGGGCATATTGAAGAAGGATCAGCCGAGTGGTTCTTGTGGGAGAACAACTCCATTTGGCTCACTAACTTCACACACCATCAGGCTTCCAAGCAGCTCTCAAGGAAACTCAGTTTTCACACTCTATGCTTAGTGCCCTTTGAGTGCCTAGGACTGAAATGAAACCTGGTGAGCATCCCACACAAACGAATGCTCCACATGCGGGTTTCACATGCCACCAACTCCACATTCACAGGCAACTTCCTCGCCACAGCCGTTTTCAGATAGCCCTCAATGCAAAGGCTCTAGACGCAAATATTGGTGTGAGAGCTAATTCAATCAAGGAAACACTGCATGTTGGTGAAGGGCATATTGAAGAAGGATCAGCCGAGTGGTTCTTGTGGGAGAACAACTCCATTTGGCTCACTAACTTCACACACCATCAGGCTTCCAAGCAGCTCTCAAGGAATCTCAGTTTTCACACTCTATGCTTAGTGCCCTTTGAGTGCCTAGGACTGAAATGAAGCTTGGTGAGCATCCCACACAATCGAATGCTCCACATGCGGGTTTCACATGCCACCAACTCCACATTCTCAGGCAACTTCAGCGCCACAGCCGTTTTAAGATAGCCCTCAATGCAGAGGTTCTAGACGCAAATATTGGTGTGAGAGCTAATTCAATCAAGGAAACACAGCCTGTTAGTGAAGGGCATATTGAAGAAGGATCAGCCGAGTGGTTCTTGTGGGAGAACAACTCCATTTGGCTCACTAACTTCACACACCATCAGGCTTACAAGCAGCTCTCAGGAAAACTCAGTTTTCACACTCTATGCTTAGTGCCCGTTGAGTGCCTAGGACTGAAATGAAGCTTGGTGAGCATTACACACAAACGAATGCTCCACATGCGGGTTTCACATGCCACCAACTCCACATTCACAGGCAACTTCAGCGCCACAGCCATGTTCAGATAGCCCTCATTGCAAAGGCTCTAGACACAAATGTTGGTGTGAGAGCTAATTCAATCAAGGAAACACAGCCTGTTAGTGAAGGGCATATTCAAGAAGGATCAGCCGAGTGGTTCTTGTGGGAGAACAACTGCATTTGGCTCACTAACTTCACACACCATTAGGCTTCCAAGCAGCTCTCAAGGAAACTCAGTTTTCACACTCTATGCTTAGTGCCCTTTGAGTGCCTAGGACTGAAATGAAGCTTGGTGAGCATCCCACACAAACGAATGCTCCACATGTGGGTTTCACATACCACCAACGTCACATCCTCAGGCAACTTCAGCGCCTCAGACGTTTTCAGATAGCCCTCAATGCAAAGGCTCTAGACGCAAATATTGGTGTGAGAGCTAATTCAATCAAGGAAAGACTGCATGTTGGTGAAGGGCATATTGAAGAAGGATCAGCCGAGTGGTTCTTGTGGGAGAACAACTCCATTGGGCTCACTATCTTCACACACTATCAGGCTACCAAGCAGCTCTCAAGGAAACTCAGTTTTCACACTCTATGCTTAGTGCCCTTTGAGTGCCTAGGACTGAAATGAAGCTTGGTGAGCATCCCACACAAACGAATGCTCCACATGCGGGTTTCACATGCCACCAACTCCACATTCACAGGCTACTTCAGCGCCACAGCCGTTTTCAGATAGCCCTCAATGCAATGGCTCTAGACGCAAATATTGTTCTGAGAGCTAATTCAATCAAGGAAACACTGCATGTTGGTGAAGGGCATATTGAAGAAGGATCAGCCGAGTGGTTCTTGTGGGAGAACAACTCCATTTGGCTCACTAACTTCACACACCATCAGGCTTCCAAGCAGCTCTCAAGGAAACTCAGTTTTCACACTCTATGCTTAGTGCCCTTTGAGTGCATTATCTAGGAATGAACCTGGTAGAGCATCCTACACAAACGAATGCTCCACATGCGGGTTTCACATGCCACCAACTCCACATTCTCAGGCAGCTTCAGCGCCACAACCGTTTTCAGATAGCCCTCAATGCAAAGGCTCTAGACGCAAATATTGGTGTGAGAGCTAATTCAATCAAGGAAACACTGCATGTTGGTGAAGGGCATATTGAAGAAGGATCAGCCGAGTGGATGTTGTGGGAGAACAACTCCATTTGGCTCACTAACTTCACACACCATCAGGCTTCCAAGCAGCTCTCAAGGAATCTCAGTTTTCACACTCTATGCTTAGTGCCCTTTGAGTGCCTAGGACTGAAATGAAGCTTGGTAAAGCACCCCACACAAACGAATGCTCCACATGCGGGTTTCACATGCCACCAACTCCACATTCTCAGGCAACTTCAGCGCCACAGCCGTTTTCAGATAGCCCTCAATGCAGAGGTTCTAGACGCAAATATTGGTGTGAGAGCTAATTCAATCAAGGAAACACAGCCTGTTAGTGAAGGGCATATTGAAGAAGGATCAGCCGAGTGGATGTTGTGGGAGAACAACTCCATTTGGCTCACTAACTTCACACACCATTAGGCTTCCAAGCAGCTCTCAAGGAAACTCAGTTTTCACACTCTATGCTTAGTGCCCTTTGAGTGCATTATCTAGAAATGAAGCTTGGTGAGCATCCCACACAAACGAATGCTCCACATGCGGGTTTCACATACCACCAACGCCATATCCTCAGGGAACTTCAGCGCCACAGCCGTTTTCAAATAGCCCTCAATGCAAATTCTCTAGACGCAATTATTGGTGTGAGAGCTAATTCAATCAAGGAAACACTGCATGTTGAAGAAGGGCATATTGAAGAAGGATCAGCCGAGTGGTTCTTGTGGGAGAACAACTCCATTTGGCTCACTAACTTCACACACTATCAGGCTTCCAAGCAGCTCTCAAGGAAACTCAGTTTTCACACTCTATGCTTAGTGCCCTTTGAGTGCCTAGGACTGAAATGAAACTTGGTGAGCATCCCACACAAACGAATGCTCCACATGCGGGTTTCACATGCCACCAACTCCACATTCACAGGCAACTTCAGCGCCACAGCCGTTTTCAGATAGCCCTCAATGCAAAGGCTCTAGACGCAAAGATTGGTGTGAGAGCTAATTCAATCAAGGAAACACTGCATGTTGGTGAAGGGCATATTGAAGAAGGATCAGCCGAGTGGATGTTGTGGGAGAACAACTCCATTTGGCTCACTAACTTCACACACCATCAGGCTTCCAAGCAGCTCTCACGGAATCTCAGTTTTCACACTCTATGCTTAGTGCCCTTTGAGTGCCTAGGACTGAAATGAAGCTTGGTGAGCATCCCACACAAACGAATGCTCCACATGCGGGTTTCACATGCCACCAACTCCACATTCGCAGGCAACTTCAGCGCCACAGCCGTTTTCAGATAGCCCTCAATGCAGAGGTTCTAGACGCAAATATTGGTGTGAGAGCTAATTCAATCAAGGAAACACAGCCTGTTAGTGAAGGATATATTGAAGAAGGATCAGCCGAGTGGTTCTTGTGGGAGAACAACTCCATTTGGCTCACTAACTTCACACACCATCAGGCTTCCAAGCAGCTCTCAAGGAAACTCAGTTTTCACACTCTATGCTTAGTGCCCTTTGAGTGCATTATCTAGGAATGAACCTGGTAGAGCATCCCACACAAACGAATGCTCCACATGCGGGTTTCACATGCCACCAACTCCACATTCTCAGGCAACTTCAGCGCCACAACCGTTTTCAGATAGCCCTCAATGCAAAGGTTCTAGACGCAAATATTGGTGTGAGAGCTAATTCAATCAAGGAAACACTGCATGTTCGTGCAGTGCATATTGAAGAAGGATCAGCCGAGTGGTTCTTGTGGGAGAACAACTCCATTTGGCTCACTAACTTCACACACCATCAGGCTTCCAAGCAGCTCTCAAGGAAACTCAGTTTTCACACTCTATGCTTAGTGCCCTTTGAGTGCCTAGGACTGAAATGAAACCTGGTGAGCATCCCACACAAACAAATGCTCCACATGCGGGTTTCACATGCCACCAACTCCACATTCACAGGCAACTTCAGTGCCACAGCCGTTTTCAGATAGCCCTCAATGCAAAGGCTCTAGACGCAAATATTGGTGTGAGAGCTAATTCAATCAAGGAAACACTGCATGTTGGTGAAGGGCATATTGAAGAAGGATCAGCTGAGTGGTTCTTGTGGGAGAACAACTCCATTTGGCTCACTAACTTCACACTCTATCAGGCTACCAAGCAGCTCTCAAGGAATCTCAGTTTTCACACTCTATGCTTAGTGCCCTTTGAGTGCCTAGGACTGAAATGAAGCTTGGTGAGCATCCCACACAATCGAATGCTCCACATGCGGGTTTCACATGCCACCAACTCCACATTCTCAGGCAACTTCAGCGCCACAGCCGTTTTAAGATAGCCCTCAATGCAGAGGTTCTAGACGCAAATATTGGTGTGAGAGCTAATTCAATCAAGGAAACACAGCCTGTTAGTGAAGGGCATATTGAAGAAGGATCATCCGAGTGGTTCTTGTGGGAGAACAACTCCATTTGGCTCACTAACTTCACACACCATCAGGCTTCCAAGCAGCTCTCAGGAAAACTCAGTTTTCACACTCTATGCTTAGTGCCCTTTGAGTGCCTAGGACTGAAATGAAGCTTGGTGAGCATCCCACACAAACGAATGCTCCACATGCGGGTTTCACATGCCACCAACTCCACATTCTCAGGCAACTTCAGCGCCACAGCCGTTTTCAGATAGCCCTCAATGCAAAGGCTCTAGACGCAAATATTGGTGTGAGAGCTAATTCAATCAAGGAAACACTGCATGTTGGTGAAGGGCATATTGAAGAAGGATCAGCCGAGTGGTTCTTGTGGGAGAACAACTCCATTTGGCTCACTAACTTCACACACCATCAGGCTTCCAAGCAGCTCTCAAGGAAACTCAGTTTTCACACTCTATGCTTAGTGCCCTTTGAGTGCCTAGGACTGAAATGAAGCTTAGTGAGCATCCCAAACAAACGAATGCTCCACATGCGGGTTTCACATGCCACCAACTTCACATTCTCAGGCAACTTGAGCGCCACAGCCGTTTTCAGATAGCCCTCAATGCAAAGGCTATAGACGCAAATATTGGTGTGAGAGCTAATTCAATCAAGGAAACACTGCATGTTGGTGAAGGGCATATTGAAGAAGGATCAGCCGAGTGGTTTTTGTGGGAGAACAACTCCATTTGGCCCACTAACTTCACACACCATCAAGCTTCCAAGCAGCTCTCAAGGAAACTCAGTTTTCACACTCTATGCTTAGTGCCCTTTGAGTGCTTAGGACTGAAATGAAACTTGGTGAGCATTCCACACAAACGAATGCTCCACATGCGGGTTTCACATGCCACCAACTCCACATTCTCAGGCAACTTCAGCGCCACAGCCGTTTTCAGATAGCCCTCATTGCAAAGGCTCTAGACGTAAATATTGGTGTGAGAGCTAATTCAATCAAGGAAACACTGCATGTTGGTGAAGGGCATATTGAAGAAGGATCAGCCGAGTGGATGTTGTGGGAGAACAACTCCATTTGGCTCACTAACTTCACACACCATTAGCCTTCCAAGCAGCTCTCAAGGAAACTCAGTTTTCACACTCTAT
This sequence comes from Ochotona princeps, assembly GCF_030435755.1. Lineage (NCBI taxonomy): Eukaryota > Metazoa > Chordata > Mammalia > Lagomorpha > Ochotonidae > Ochotona > Ochotona princeps. Next base: position 14,238 of record NW_026698062.1, read on the forward strand.
GCTTAGTGCCCTTTGACTGCATTATCTAGAAATGAAGCTTGGTGAGCATCCCACACAAACGAATGCTCCACATGCGGGTTTCACATGCCACCAACTCCACATCCTCAGGCAACGTCAGCGCCACAGCCGTTTTCAGTTAGCCCTCCATGCAAAGTCTCTAGACGCAAATATTGGTGTGAGAGCTAATTCAATCAAGGAAACACTGCATGTTGGTGAAGGTCATATTGAAGAAGGATCAGCCGAGTGGTTCTTGTGGGAGAACAACTCCATTTGGCTCACTAACTTCACACACTATCAGGCTTCCAAACAGCTCTCAAGGAAACTCAGTTTTCACACTCTATGCTTAGTGCCCTTTGAGTGCATTATCTAGAAATGAAGCTTGTTGAGCATCCCACACAAACGAATGCTCCACATGCCGGTTTCACATGCCACCAACTCCACATTCACAGGCAACTTCAGTGCCACTGCCGTTTTCAGATAGCCCTCAATGCAAAGGCTCTAGACGCAAATATTGGTGTGAGAGCTAATTCAATCAAGGAAACACTGTATGTTGGTGAAGGGCATATTGAAGAAGGATCAGCCGAGTGGTTCTTGTGGGAGAACAACTCCATTTGGCTCACTAACTTCACACACCATCAGGCTTCCAAGCAGCTCTCACGGAATCTCAGTTTTCACACTCTATGCTTAGTGCCCTTTGAGTGCCTAGGACTGAAATGAAACTTGGTGAGCATCCGACACAAACCAATGCTCCACATGCGGGTTTCACATGCCACCAACTCCACATTCACAGGCAACTTCAGCGCCACAGCCGTTTTCAGATAGCCCTCAATGCAAAGGCTCTAGACGCAAATGATGGTGTGAGAGCTAATTCAATCAAGGAAACACTGCATGTTGGTGAAGGGCATATTGAAGAAGGATCAGCCGAGTGGATGTTGTGGGAGAACAACTCCATTTGGCTCACTAACTTCACACACCATCAGGCTTCCAAGCAGCTCTCACGGAATCTCAGTTTTCACACTCTATGCTTAGTGCCCTTTGAGTGCCTAGGACTGAAATGAAGCTTGGTGAGCATCCCACACAAACGAATGCTCCACATGCGGGTTTCACATGCCACCAACTCCACATTCTCAGGCAACTTCAGCGCCACAGCCGTTTTCAGATAGCCCTCAATGCAGAGGTTCTAGACGCAAATATTTTTGTGAGAGCTAATTCAATCAAGGAAACACAGCCTGTTAGTGAAGGATATATTGAAGAAGGATCAGCCGAGTGGTTCTTGTGGGAGAACAACTCCTTTTGGCTCACTAACTTCACACACCATCAGGCTTCCAAGCAGCTCTCAAGGAAACTCAGTTTTCACACTCTATGCTTAGTGCCCTTTGAGTGCCTAGGACTGAAATGTAGCTTGGTGAGCATCCCACACAAACGAATGCTCCACATGCGGGTTTCACATACCACCAACTCCACACTCACAAGCAACTTCAGCGCCACAGCCGTTTTCAGATAGCCCTCAATGCAAAGGCTCTAGACGCAAATATTGGTGTGAGAGCTAATTCAATCAAGGAAACACTGTATGTTGGTGAAGGGCATATTGAAGAAGGATCAGCCGAGTGGTTCTTGTGGGAGAACAACTCCATTTGGCTCACTAACTTCACACACCATTAGGCTTCCAAGCAGCTCTCAAGGAAACTCAGTTTTCACACTCTATGCTTAGTTCCCTTTGAGTGCATTATCTAGGAATGAACCTGGTAGAGCATCCCACACAAACGAATGCTCCACATGCGGGTTTCACATGCCACCAACTCCACATTCTCAGGCAACTTCAGCGCCCCAACCGTTTTCAGATAGCCCTCAATGCAAAGGTTCTAGACGCAAATATTGGTGTGAGAGCTAATTCAATCAAGGAAACACTGCATGTTGGTGAAGGGCATATTGAAGAAGGATCAGCCGAGTGGTTCTTGTGGGAGAACAACTCCATTTGGCTCACTAACTTCACACACCATCAGGCTTCCAAGCAGCTCTCAAGGAAACTCAGTTTTCACACTCTATGCTTAGTGCCCTTTGAGTGCCTAGGACTGAAATGAAACCTGGTAGAGCATCCCACACAAACGAATGCTCCACATGCGGGTTTCACATGCCACCAACACCACATTCTCAGGCAACTTCAGCGCCACTGCCGTTTTCAGATAGCCCTCAATGCAAAGGCTCTATACGCAAATATTGGTGTGAGAGCTAATTCAATCAAGGAAACACTGCATGTTGGTGAAGGGCATATTGAAGAAGGATCAGCCGAGTGGTTCTTGTGGGAGAACAACTCCATTTGGCTCACTAACTTCACACACCATCAGGCTCCAAGCAGCTCTCAAGGAAACTCAGTTTTCACACTCTATGCTTAGTGCCCTTTGAGTGCATTATCTAGGAATGAACCTGGTAGAGCATCCCACACAAACGAATGCTCCACATGCGGGTTTCACATGCCACCAACTCCACATTCTCAGGCAACTTCAGCGCCACAGCCGTTTTCAGATAGCCCTCAATGCAAAGGCTCTAGACGCAAAGATTGGTGTGAGAGCTAATTCAATCAAGGAAACACTGCATGTTGTTGAAGGGCATATTGAAGAAGGATCAGCCGAGTGGTTTTTGTGGGAGAACAACTCCATTTGGCTCACTAACTTCACACACCATCAGGCTTCCAAGCAGCTCTCAAGGAAACTCAGTTTTCACACTCTATGCTTAGTGCCCTTTGAGTGCCTAGGACTGAAATGAAGCTTAGTGAGCATCCCAAACAAACGAATGCTCCACATGCGGGTTTCACATGCCACCAACTTTACATTCTCAGGCAACTTGAGCGCCACAGCCGTTTACAGATAGCCCTCAATGCAAAGGCTCTAGATGCAAATATTGGTGTGAGAGCTAATTCAATCAAGGAAACACTGCATGTTGGTGAAGGGCATATTGAAGAAGGATCAGCCGAGTGGTTCTTGTGGGAGAACAACTCCATTTGGCTCACTAACTTCACACACCATCAGGCTTCCAAGCAGCTCTCAAGGAAACTCAGTTTTCACACTCTATGCTTAGAGCCCTTTGAGTGCATTATCTAGAAATGAACCTGGTAGAGCATCCCACAGAAACGAATGCTCCACATGCGGGTTTCACATGCCACCAACTCCACAACCTCAGGCAACGTCAGCGCCACAACCATTTTCAGTTACCCTCCATGCAAAGTCTCTAGACGCAAATATTGGTGTGAGAGCTAATTCAATCAAGGAAACACTGCATGTTGGTGAAGGTCATATTGAAGAAGGATCAGCCGAGTGGTTCTTGTGGGAGAACAACTCCATTTGGCTCACTAACTTCACACACTATCAGGCTTCCAAACAGCTCTCAAGGAAACTCAGTTTTCACACTCTATGCTTAGTGCCCTTTGAGTGCATTATCTAGAAATGAAGCTTGTTGAGCATCCCACACAAACGAATGCTCCACATGCAGGTTTCACATGCCACCAACTCCACTTTCACAGGACTTCAGTGCCACAGCCGTTTTCAGATAGCCCTCAATGCAAAGGCTCTAGACGCAAATATTGGTGTGAGAGCTAATTCAATCAAGGAAACACTGTATGTTGGTGAAGGGCATATTGAAGAAGGATCAGCCGAGTGGTTCTTGTGGGAGAATAACTCCATTTGGCTCACTAACTTCACACACCATCAGGCTTCCAAGCAGCTCTCAAGAAAACTCAGTTCTCACACTCTATGATTAGTGCCCTTTGAGTGCATTATCTAGGAATGAACCTGGTAGAGCATCCCACACAAACGAATGCTCCACATGCGGGTTTCACATGCCACCAACTCCACATTCGCAGGCAACTTCAGCGCCACAGCCGTTTTCATATAGCCCTCAATGCAAAAGCTCTAGACGCAAATATTGGTTGAGAGCTAATTCAATCAAGGAAACACTGCATGTTGGTGAAGGGCATATTGAAGAAGGATCAGCCGAGTGGTTCTTGTGGGAGAACAACTCCATTTGGCTCACTAACTTCACACACCATCAGGCTTCCAAGCAGCTCTCAAGGAAACTCAGTTTTCACACTCTATGCTTAGTGCCCTTTGAGTGCATTATCTAGAAATGAACCTGGTAGAGCATCCCACACAAACGAATGCTCCACATGCGGGTTTCACATGCCACCAACTCCACATTCACAGGCAACTTCAGCGCCACAGCCGTTTTCAGATAGCCCTCAATGCAAAGGCTCTAGACGCAAATATTGGTGTGAGAGCTAATTCAATCAAGGAAACACTGTATGTTGTGAAGGGCATATTGAAGAAGGAGCAGCCGAGTGGTTTTTGTGGGAGAACAACTCCATTTGGCTCACTAACTTCACACACCATCAGGCTTCCAAGCAGCTCTCAAGGAAACTCAGTTTTCACACTCTATGCTTAGTGCCCTTTGAGTGCATTATCTAGGAATGAACCTGGTAGAGCATCCCACACAAACGAAAGCTCCACATGCGGGATTCACATGCCACCAACTCCACATTCTCAGGCAACTTCAGCGCCACAGCCGTTTTCATATAGCCCTCAATGCAAAGGCTCTAGACGCAAATATTGGTGTGAGAGCTAATTCAATCAAGGAAACACTGCATGTTGGTGAAGGGCATATTGAAGAAGGATCAGCCGAGTGGTTCTTGTGGGAGAATAACTCCATTTGGCTCACTAACTTCACACACCATCAGGCTTCCAAGCAGCTCTCAAGAAAACTCAGTTCTCACACTCTATGCTTAGTGCCCTTTGAGTGCCTAGGACTGAAATGAAGCTTGGTGAGCATCCCACAAAAACGAATGCTCCACATGCGGGTTTCACATGCCACCAACTCCACATCTCACGCAACTTCAGTGCCCTAGCCGTTTTCAGATAGCCCTCAATGCAAAGGCTCTAGACGCAAATATTGGTGTGAGAGCTAATTCAATCAAGGAAACACTGCATGTTGGTGAAGGGCATATTGAGGAAGGATCAGCCGAGTGGTTCTTGTGGGAGAACAACTCCATTTGGCTCACTAACTTCACACACCATCAGGCTTCCAAGCAGCTCTCAAGGAAACTCAGTTTTCACACTCTATGCTTAGTGCCCTTTGAGTGCATTATCTAGAAATGAACCTGGTAGAGCATCCCACACAAACGAATGCTCCACATGCGGGTTTCACATGCTACCAACTCCACAACCTCAGGCAACGTCAGCGCCACAGCCGTTTTCAGTTAGCCCTCCATGCAAAGTCTCTAGACGCAAATATTGGTGTGAGAGCTAATTCAATCAAGGAAACACTGCATGTTGGTGAAGGGCATATTGAAGAAGGATCAGCCGAGTGGTTCTTGTGGGAGAACAACTCCATTTGGCTCACTAACTTCACACACTATCAGGCTTCCAAACAGCTCTCAAGGAAACTCAGTTTTCACACTCTATGCTTAGTGCCCTTTGAGTGCATTATCTAGAAATGAAGCTTGTTGAGCATCCCACACAAACGAATGCTCCACATGCAGGTTTCACATGCCACCAACTCCACTTTCACAGGCAACTTCAGTGCCACAGCCGTTTTCAGATAGCCCTCAATGCAAAGGCTCTAGACGCAAATATTGGTGTGAGAGCTAATTCAATCAAGGAAACACTGTATGTTGGTGAAGGGCATATTGAAGAAGGATCAGCCGAGTGGTTCTTGTGGGAGAACAACTCCATTTGGCTCACTAACTTCACACTCTATCAGGCTACCAAGCAGCTCTCAAGGAATCTCAGTTTTCACACTCTATGCTTAGTTCCCTTTGAGTGCATTATCTAGGAATGAACCTGGTAGAGCATCCCACACAAACGAATGCTCCACATGCGGGTTTCACATGCCACCAACTCCACATTCTCAGGCAACTTCAGCGCCCCAACCGTTTTCAGATAGCCCTCAATGCAAAGGTTCTAGACGCAAATATTGGTGTGAGAGCTAATTCAATCAAGGAAACACTGCATGTTGGTGAAGGGCATATTGAAGAAGGATCAGCCGAGTGGTTCTTGTGGGAGAACAACTCCATTTGGCTCACTAACTTCACACACCATCAGGCTTCCAAGCAGCTCTCAAGGAAACTCAGTTTTCACACTCTATGCTTAGTGCCCTTTGAGTGCCTAGGACTGAAATGAAACCTGGTAGAGCATCCCACACAAACGAATGCTCCACATGCGGGTTTCACATGCCACCAACACCACATTCTCAGGCAACTTCAGCGCCACTGCCGTTTTCAGATAGCCCTCAATGCAAAGGCTCTAGACGCAAATATTGGTGTGAGAGCTAATTCAATCAAGGAAACACTGCATGTTGGTGAAGGGCATATTGAAGAAGGATCAGCCGAGTGGTTCTTGTGGGAGAACAACTCCATTTGGCTCACTAACTTCACACACCATCAGGCTCCAAGCAGCTCTCAAGGAAACTCAGTTTTCACACTCTATGCTTAGTGCCCTTTGAGTGCATTATCTAGGAATGAACCTGGTAGAGCATCCCACACAAACGAATGCTCCACATGCGGGTTTCACATGCCACCAACTCCACATTCTCAGGCAACTTCAGCGCCACAGCCGTTTTCAGATAGCCCTCAATGCAAAGGCTCTAGACGCAAAGATTGGTGTGAGAGCTAATTCAATCAAGGAAACACTGCATGTTGTTGAAGGGCATATTGAAGAAGGATCAGCCGAGTGGTTTTTGTGGGAGAACAACTCCATTTGGCTCACTAACTTCACACACCATCAGGCTTCCAAGCAGCTCTCAAGGAAACTCAGTTTTCACACTCTATGCTTAGTGCCCTTTGAGTGCCTAGGACTGAAATGAAGCTTAGTGAGCATCCCAAACAAACGAATGCTCCACATGCGGGTTTCACATGCCACCAACTTTACATTCTCAGGCAACTTGAGCGCCACAGCCGTTTACAGATAGCCCTCAATGCAAAGGCTCTAGATGCAAATATTGGTGTGAGAGCTAATTCAATCAAGGAAACACTGCATGTTGGTGAAGGGCATATTGAAGAAGGATCAGCCGAGTGGTTCTTGTGGGAGAACAACTCCATTTGGCTCACTAACTTCACACACCATCAGGCTTCCAAGCAGCTCTCAAGGAAACTCAGTTTTCACACTCTATGCTTAGAGCCCTTTGAGTGCATTATCTAGAAATGAAACTGGTAAAGCATCCCACAGAAACGAATGCTCCACATGCGGGTTTCACATGCCACCAACTCCACAACCTCAGGCAACGTCAGCGCCACAACCATTTTCAGTTACCCTCCATGCAAAGTCTCTAGACGCAAATATTGGTGTGAGAGCTAATTCAATCAAGGAAACACTGCATGTTGGTGAAGGTCATATTGAAGAAGGATCAGCCGAGTGGTTCTTGTGGGAGAACAACTCCATTTGGCTCACTAACTTCACACACTATCAGGCTTCCAAACAGCTCTCAAGGAAACTCAGTTTTCACACTCTATGCTTAGTGCCCTTTGAGTGCATTATCTAGAAATGAAGCTTGTTGAGCATCCCACACAAACGAATGCTCCACATGCAGGTTTCACATGCCACCAACTCCACTTTCACAGGACTTCAGTGCCACAGCCGTTTTCAGATAGCCCTCAATGCAAAGGCTCTAGACGCAAATATTGGTGTGAGAGCTAATTCAATCAAGGAAACACTGTATGTTGGTGAAGGGCATATTGAAGAAGGATCAGCCGAGTGGTTCTTGTGGGAGAATAACTCCATTTGGCTCACTAACTTCACACACCATCAGGCTTCCAAGCAGCTCTCAAGAAAACTCAGTTCTCACACTCTATGATTAGTGCCCTTTGAGTGCATTATCTAGGAATGAACCTGGTAGAGCATCCCACACAAACGAATGCTCCACATGCGGGTTTCACATGCCACCAACTCCACATTCGCAGGCAACTTCAGCGCCACAGCCGTTTTCATATAGCCCTCAATGCAAAAGCTCTAGACGCAAATATTGGTTGAGAGCTAATTCAATCAAGGAAACACTGCATGTTGGTGAAGGGCATATTGAAGAAGGATCAGCCGAGTGGTTCTTGTGGGAGAACAACTCCATTTGGCTCACTAACTTCACACACCATCAGGCTTCCAAGCAGCTCTCAAGGAAACTCAGTTTTCACACTCTATGCTTAGTGCCCTTTGAGTGCATTATCTAGAAATGAACCTGGTAGAGCATCCCACACAAACGAATGCTCCACATGCGGGTTTCACATGCCACCAACTCCACATTCACAGGCAACTTCAGCGCCACAGCCGTTTTCAGATAGCCCTCAATGCAAAGGCTCTAGACGCAAATATTGGTGTGAGAGCTAATTCAATCAAGGAAACACTGTATGTTGTGAAGGGCATATTGAAGAAGGAGCAGCCGAGTGGTTTTTGTGGGAGAACAACTCCATTTGGCTCACTAACTTCACACACCATCAGGCTTCCAAGCAGCTCTCAAGGAAACTCAGTTTTCACACTCTATGCTTAGTGCCCTTTGAGTGCATTATCTAGGAATGAACCTGGTAGAGCATCCCACACAAACGAAAGCTCCACATGCGGGATTCACATGCCACCAACTCCACATTCTCAGGCAACTTCAGCGCCACAGCCGTTTTCATATAGCCCTCAATGCAAAGGCTCTAGACGCAAATATTGGTGTGAGAGCTAATTCAATCAAGGAAACACTGCATGTTGGTGAAGGGCATATTGAAGAAGGATCAGCCGAGTGGTTCTTGTGGGAGAATAACTCCATTTGGCTCACTAACTTCACACACCATCAGGCTTCCAAGCAGCTCTCAAGAAAACTCAGTTCTCACACTCTATGCTTAGTGCCCTTTGAGTGCCTAGGACTGAAATGAAGCTTGGTGAGCATCCCACAAAAACGAATGCTCCACATGCGGGTTTCACATGCCACCAACTCCACATCTCACGCAACTTCAGTGCCCTAGCCGTTTTCAGATAGCCCTCAATGCAAAGGCTCTAGACGCAAATATTGGTGTGAGAGCTAATTCAATCAAGGAAACACTGCATGTTGGTGAAGGGCATATTGAGGAAGGATCAGCCGAGTGGTTCTTGTGGGAGAACAACTCCATTTGGCTCACTAACTTCACACACCATCAGGCTTCCAAGCAGCTCTCAAGGAAACTCAGTTTTCACACTCTATGCTTAGTGCCCTTTGAGTGCATTATCTAGAAATGAACCTGGTAGAGCATCCCACACAAACGAATGCTCCACATGCGGGTTTCACATGCTACCAACTCCACAACCTCAGGCAACGTCAGCGCCACAGCCGTTTTCAGTTAGCCCTCCATGCAAAGTCTCTAGACGCAAATATTGGTGTGAGAGCTAATTCAATCAAGGAAACACTGCATGTTGGTGAAGGGCATATTGAAGAAGGATCAGCCGAGTGGTTCTTGTGGGAGAACAACTCCATTTGGCTCACTAACTTCACACACCATTAGGCTTCCAAGCAGCTCTCAAGGAAACTCAGTTTTCACACTCTATGCTTAGTTCCCTTTGAGTGCATTATCTAGGAATGAACCTGGTAGAGCATCCCACACAAACGAATGCTCCACATGCGGGTTTCACATGCCACCAACTCCACATTCTCAGGCAACTTCAGCGCCCCAACCGTTTTCAGATAGCCCTCAATGCAAAGGTTCTAGACGCAAATATTGGTGTGAGAGCTAATTCAATCAAGGAAACACTGCATGTTGGTGAAGGGCATATTGAAGAAGGATCAGCCGAGTGGTTCTTGTGGGAGAACAACTCCATTTGGCTCACTAACTTCACACACCATCAGGCTTCCAAGCAGCTCTCAAGGAAACTCAGTTTTCACACTCTATGCTTAGTGCCCTTTGAGTGCCTAGGACTGAAATGAAACCTGGTAGAGCATCCCACACAAACGAATGCTCCACATGCGGGTTTCACATGCCACCAACACCACATTCTCAGGCAACTTCAGCGCCACTGCCGTTTTCAGATAGCCCTCAATGCAAAGGCTCTAGACGCAAATATTGGTGTGAGAGCTAATTCAATCAAGGAAACACTGCATGTTGGTGAAGGGCATATTGAAGAAGGATCAGCCGAGTGGTTCTTGTGGGAGAACAACTCCATTTGGCTCACTAACTTCACACACCATCAGGCTCCAAGCAGCTCTCAAGGAAACTCAGTTTTCACACTCTATGCTTAGTGCCCTTTGAGTGCATTATCTAGGAATGAACCTGGTAGAGCATCCCACACAAACGAATGCTCCACATGCGGGTTTCACATGCCACCAACTCCACATTCTCAGGCAACTTCAGCGCCACAGCCGTTTTCAGATAGCCCTCAATGCAAAGGCTCTAGACGCAAAGATTGGTGTGAGAGCTAATTCAATCAAGGAAACACTGCATGTTGGTGAAGGGCATATTGAAGAAGGATCAGCCGAGTGGTTTTTGTGGGAGAACAACTCCATTTGGCTCACTAACTTCACACACCATCAGGCTTCCAAGCAGCTCTCAAGGAAACTCAGTTTTCACACTCTATGCTTAGTGCCCTTTGAGTGCCTAGGACTGAAATGAAGCTTAGTGAGCATCCCAAACAAACGAATGCTCCACATGCGGGTTTCACATGCCACCAACTTCACATTCTCAGGCAACTTGAGCGCCACAGCCGTTTACAGATAGCCCTCAATGCAAAGGCTCTAGATGCAAATATTGGTGTGAGAGCTAATTCAATCAAGGAAACACTGCATGTTGGTGAAGGGCATATTGAAGAAGGATCAGCCGAGTGGTTCTTGTGGGAGAACAACTCCATTTGGCTCACTAACTTCACACACCATCAGGCTTCCAAGCAGCTCTCAAGGAAACTCAGTTTTCACACTCTATGCTTAGAGCCCTTTGAGTGCATTATCTAGAAATGAACCTGGTAGAGCATCCCACAGAAACGAATGCTCCACATGCGGGTTTCACATGCCACCAACTCCACAACCTCAGGCAACGTCAGCGCCACAACCATTTTCAGTTACCCTCCATGCAAAGTCTCTAGACGCAAATATTGGTGTGAGAGCTAATTCAATCAAGGAAACACTGCATGTTGGTGAAGGTCATATTGAAGAAGGATCAGCCGAGTGGTTCTTGTGGGAGAACAACTCCATTTGGCTCACTAACTTCACACACTATCAGGCTTCCAAACAGCTCTCAAGGAAACTCAGTTTTCACACTCTATGCTTAGTGCCCTTTGAGTGCATTATCTAGAAATGAAGCTTGTTGAGCATCCCACACAAACGAATGCTCCACATGCAGGTTTCACATGCCACCAACTCCACATTCTCAGGCAACTTCAGTACCTCAGCCGTTTTCAGATAGCCCTCAATGCAAAGGCTCTAGACGCAAATATTGGTGTGAGAGCTAATTCAATCAAGGAAACACTGTATGTTGGTGAAGGGCATATTGAAGAAGGATCAGCCGAGTGGTTCCTGTGGGAGAATAACTCCATTTGGCTCACTAACTTCACACACCATCAGGCTTCCAAGCAGCTCTCAAGAAAACTCAGTTCTCACACTCTATGATTAGTGCCCTTTGAGTGCATTATCTAGGAATGAACCTGGTAGAGCATCCCACACAAACGAATGCTCCACATGCGGGTTTCACATGCCACCAACTCCACATTCGCAGGCAACTTCAGCGCCACAGCCGTTTTCATATAGCCCTCAATGCAAAAGCTCTAGACGCAAATATTGGTTGAGAGCTAATTCAATCAAGGAAACACTGCATGTTGGTGAAGGGCATATTGAAGAAGGATCAGCCGAGTGGTTCTTGTGGGAGAACAACTCCATTTGGCTCACTAACTTCACACACCATCAGGCTTCCAAGCAGCTCTCAAGGAAACTCAGTTTTCACACTCTATGCTTAGTGCCCTTTGAGTGCATTATCTAGAAATGAACCTGGTAGAGCATCCCACACAAACGAATGCTCCACATGCGGGTTTCACATGCCACCAACTCCACATTCACAGGCAACTTCAGCGCCACAGCCGTTTTCAGATAGCCCTCAATGCAAAGGCTCTAGACGCAAATATTGGTGTGAGAGCTAATTCAATCAAGGAAACACTGTATGTTGTGAAGGGCATATTGAAGAAGGAGCAGCCGAGTGGTTTTTGTGGGAGAACAACTCCATTTGGCTCACTAACTTCACACACCATCAGGCTTCCAAGCAGCTCTCAAGGAAACTCAGTTTTCACACTCTATGCTTAGTTCCCTTTGAGTGCATTATCTAGGAATGAACCTGGTAGAGCATCCCACACAAACGAAAGCTCCACATGCGGGATTCACATGCCACCAACTCCACATTCTCAGGCAACTTCAGCGCCACAGCCGTTTTCATATAGCCCTCAATGCAAAGGCTCTAGACGCAAATATTGGTGTGAGAGCTAATTCAATCAAGGAAACACTGCATGTTGGTGAAGGGCATATTGAAGAAGGATCAGCCGAGTGGTTCTTGTGGGAGAATAACTCCATTTGGCTCACTAACTTCACACACCATCAGGCTTCCAAGCAGCTCTCAAGAAAACTCAGTTCTCACACTCTATGCTTAGTGCCCTTTGAGTGCCTAGGACTGAAATGAAGCTTGGTGAGCATCCCACAAAAACGAATGCTCCACATGCGGGTTTCACATGCCACCAACTCCACTTTCACAGGCAACTTCAGTGCCACAGCCGTTTTCAGATAGCCCTCAATGCAAAGGCTCTAGACGCAAATATTGGTGTGAGAGCTAATTCAATCAAGGAAACACTGCATGTTGGTGAAGGGCATATTGAAGAAGGATCAGCCGAGTGGTTCTTGTGGGAGAACAACTCCATTTGGCTCACTAACTTCACACACCATCAGGCTTCCAAGCAGCTCTCAAGGAAACTCAGTTTTCACACTCTATGCTTAGTGCCCTTTGAGTGCATTATCTAGAAATGAACCTGGTAGAGCATCCCACACAAACGAATGCTCCACATGCGGGTTTCACATGCTACCAACTCCACAACCTCAGGCAACGTCAGCGCCACAGCCGTTTTCAGTTAGCCCTCCATGCAAAGTCTCTAGACGCAAATATTGGTGTGAGAGCTAATTCAATCAAGGAAACACTGCATGTTGGTGAAGGTCATATTGAAGAAGGATCAGCCGAGTGGTTCTTGTGGGAGAACAACTCCATTTGGCTCACTAACTTCACACACTATCAGGCTTCCAAACAGCTCTCAAGGAAACTCAGTTTTCACACTCTATGCTTAGTGCCCTTTGAGTGCATTATCTAGAAATGAAGCTTGTTGAGCATCCCACACAAACGAATGCTCCACATGCAGGTTTCACATGCCACCAACTCCACTTTCACAGGCAACTTCAGTGCCACAGCCGTTTTCAGATAGCCCTCAATGCAAAGGCTCTAGACGCAAATATTGGTGTGAGAGCTAATTCAATCAAGGAAACACTGTATGTTGGTGAAGGGCATATTGAAGAAGGATCAGCCGAGTGGTTCTTGTGGGAGAACAACTCCATTTGGCTCACTAACTTCACACACCATCAGGCTTCCAAACAGCTCTCAAGAAAACTCAGTTCTCACACTCTATGATTAGTGCCCTTTGAGTGCATTATCTAGGAATGAACCTGGTAGAGCATCCCACACAAACGAATGCTCCACATGCGGGTTTCACATGCCACCAACTCCACATTCTCAGGCAACTTCAGCGCCACAGCCGTTTTCAGATAGCCCTCAATGCAAAGGCTCTAGACGCAAATATTGGTGTGAGAGCTAATTCAATCAAGGAAACACTGTATGTTGGTGAAGGGCATATTGAAGAAGGATCAGCCGAGTGGTTCCTGTGGGAGAATAACTCCATTTGGCTCACTAACTTCACACACCATCAGGCTTCCAGCAGCTCTCAAGAAAACACAGTTCTCACACTCTATGCTTAGTGCCCTTTGAGTGCCTTATCTATGAATGAACCTGGTAGAGCATCCCACACAAACGAATGCTCCACATGCGGGTTTCACATGCCACCAACTCCACATTCACAGGCAACTTCAGCGCCACAGCCGTTTTCAGATAGCCCTCAATGCAAAGGCTCTAGACGCAAATATTGGTTGAGAGCTAATTCAATCAAGGAAACACTGCATGTTGGTGAAGGGCATATTGAAGAAGGATCAGCCGAGTGGTTCTTGTAGGAGAACAACTCCATTTGGCTCACTAACTTCACACACCATCAGGCTTCCAAGCAGCTCTCAAGGAAACTCAGTTTTCACACTCTATGCTTAGTGCCCTTTGAGTGCCTAGGACTGAAATGAAGCTTGGTGAGCATCCCACACAAAGGAATGCTCCACATGCGGGTTTCACATGCCACCATCTCCACTTTCACAGGCAACTTCAGCACCACAGCCGTTTTCAGATAGCCCTCAATGCAAAGGCTCTAGACGCAAATATTGGTGTGAGAGCTAATTCAATCAAGGAAACACTGCATGTTGGTGAAGGGCATATTGAAGAAGGATCAGCCGAGTGGTTCTTGTGGGAGAACAACTCCATTTGGCTCACTAACTTCACACACCATCAGGCTTCCAAGCAGCTCTCAAGGAAACTCAGTTTTCACACTCTATGCTTAGTGCCCTTTGAGTGCATTATCTAGAAATGAACCTGGTAGAGCATCCCACACAAACGAATGCTCCACATGCGGGTTTCACATGCCACCAACTCCACATTCACAGGCAACTTCATCGCCACAGCCGTTTTCAGATAGCCCTCAATGCAAAGGCTCTAGACGCAAATATTGGTGTGAGAGCTAATTCAATCAAGGAAACACTGTATGTTGTGAAGGGCATATTGAAGAAGGAGCAGCCGAGTGGTTTTTGTGGGAGAACAACTCCATTTGGCTCACTAACTTCACACACCATCAGGCTTCCTAGCAGCTCTCAAGGAAACTCAGTTTTCACACTCTATGCTTAGTGCCCTTGGAGTGCATTATCTAGGAATGAACCTGGTAGAGCTTCCCACACAAACGAAAGCTCCACATGCGGGATTCACATGCCACCAACTCCACATTCGCAGGCAACTTCAGCGCCACAGCCGTTTTCATATAGCCCTCAATGCAAAGGCTATAGACGCAAATATTAGTGTGAGAGCTAATTCAATCAAGGAAACACTGCATGTTGGTGAAGGGCATATTGAAGAAGGATCAGCCGAGTGGTTCTTGTAGGAGAACAACTCCATTTGGCTCACTAACTTCACACACCATCAGGCTTCCAAGCAGCTCTCAAGGAAACTCAGTTTTCACACTCTATGCTTAGTGCCCTTTGAGTGCATTATCTAGAAATGAAGCTTGTTGAGCATCCCACACAAAGGAATGCTCCACATGCGGGTTTCACATGCCACCATCTCCAATTTCACAGGCAACTTCAGCACCACAGCCGTTTTCAGATAGCCCTCAATGCAAAGGCTCTAGACGCAAATATTGGTTGAGAGCTAATTCAATCAAGGAAACACTGCATGTTGGTGAAGGGCATATTGAAGAAGGATCAGCCGAGTGGTTCTTGTAGGAGAACAACTCCATTTGGCTCACTAACTTCACACACCATCAGGCTTCCAAGCAGCTCTCAAGGAAACTCAGTTTTCACACTCTATGCTTAGTGCCCTTTGAGTGCCTAGGACTGAAATGAAGCTTGGTGAGCATCCCACACAAAGGAATGCTCCACATGCGGGTTTCACATGCCACCATCTCCACTTTCACAGGCAACTTCAGCACCACAGCCGTTTTCAGATAGCCCTCAATGCAAAGGCTCTAGACGCAAATATTGGTGTGAGAGCTAATTCAATCAAGGAAACACTGCATGTTGGTGAAGGGCATATTGAAGAAGGATCAGCCGAGTGGTTCTTGTGGGAGAACAACTCCATTTGGCTCACTAACTTCACACACCATCAGGCTTCCAAGCAGCTCTCAAGGAAACTCAGTTTTCACACTCTATGCTTAGTGCCCTTTGAGTGCATTATCTAGAAATGAACCTGGTAGAGCATCCCACACAAACGAATGCTCCACATGCGGGTTTCACATGCCACCAACTCCACATTCACAGGCAACTTCATCGCCACAGCCGTTTTCAGATAGCCCTCAATGCAAAGGCTCTAGACGCAAATATTGGTGTGAGAGCTAATTCAATCAAGGAAACACTGTATGTTGTGAAGGGCATATTGAAGAAGGAGCAGCCGAGTGGTTTTTGTGGGAGAACAACTCCATTTGGCTCACTAACTTCACACACCATCAGGCTTCCTAGCAGCTCTCAAGGAAACTCAGTTTTCACACTCTATGCTTAGTGCCCTTGGAGTGCATTATCTAGGAATGAACCTGGTAGAGCTTCCCACACAAACGAAAGCTCCACATGCGGGATTCACATGCCACCAACTCCACATTCGCAGGCAACTTCAGCGCCACAGCCGTTTTCATATAGCCCTCAATGCAAAGGCTATAGACGCAAATATTAGTGTGAGAGCTAATTCAATCAAGGAAACACTGCATGTTGGTGAAGGGCATATTGAAGAAGGATCAGCCGAGTGGTTCTTGTAGGAGAACAACTCCATTTGGCTCACTAACTTCACACACCATCAGGCTTCCAAGCAGCTCTCAAGGAAACTCAGTTTTCACACTCTATGCTTAGTTCCCTTTGAGTGCATTATCTAGAAATGAAGCTTGTTGAGCATCCCACACAAAGGAATGCTCCACATGCGGGTTTCACATGCCACCATCTCCACTTTCACAGGCAACTTCAGCACCACAGCCGTTTTCAGATAGCCCTCAATGCAAAGGCTCTAGACGCAAATATTGGTGTGAGAGCTAATTCAATCAAGGAAACACTGCATGTTGGTGAAGGGCATATTGAAGAAGGATCAGCCGAGTGGTTCTTGTGGGAGAACAACTCCATTTGGCTCACTAACTTCACACACCATCAGGCTTCCAAGCAGCTCTCAAGGAATCTCAGTTTTCACACTCTATGCTTAGTGCCCTTTGAGTGCATTATCTAGGAATGAACCTGGTAGAGCATCCCACACAAACGAATGCTCCACATGCGGGATTCACATGCAACCAACTCCACTTCTCAGGCAACTTCACCGCCACAGCCGTTTTCAGATAGCCCTCAATGCAAAGGCTCTAGACGCAAATATTGGTGTGAGAGCTAATTCAATCAAGGAAACACTGCATGTTGGTGAAGGGCATATTAAAGAAGGATCAACCGAGTGGTTCTTGTGGGAGAACAACTCCATTTGGCTCACTAACTTCACACACCATCAGGCTTACAAGCAGCTCTCAAGGAAACTCAGTTTTCACACTCCATGCTTAGTGCCCTTTGAGTGCCTAGGACTGAAATGAAACTTGGTGAGCATCACACACAAACGAATGCTCCACATGCGGGTTTCACATGCCACCAACTCCACACTCACAAGCAACTTCCGCGCCACAGCCGTTTTCAGATAGCCCTCAATGCAAAGGCTCTAGACGCAAATATTGCTGTGAGAGCTAATTCAATCAAGGAAACAGTGCATGTTGGTGAAGGGCATATTGAAGAAGGATCAGCCGAGTGGTTCTTGTGGGAGAACAACTCCATTTGGCTCACTAACTTCACACACCATCAGGCTTCCAAGCAGCTCTCAAGGAAACTCAGTTTTCACACTCTATGCTTAGTGCCCTTTGAGTGCATTATCTAGAAATGAACCTGGTAGAGCAGCCCACACAAACGAATGCTCCACATGCGGGTTTCACATGCTACCAACTCCACAACCTCAGGCAACGTCAGCGCCACAGCCGTTTTCAGTTAGCCCTCCATGCAAAGTCTCTAGACGCAAATATTGGTGTGAGAGCTAATTCAATCAAGGAAACACTGCATGTTGGTGAAGGTCATATTGAAGAAGGAGCAGCCGAGTGGTTCTTGTGGGAGAACAACTCCATTTGGCTCACTAACTTCACACACTATCAGGCTTCCAAACAGCTCTCAAGGAAACTCAGTTTTCACACTCTATGCTTAGTGCCCTTGGAGTGCATTATCTAGAAATGAAGCTTGTTGAGCATCCCACACAAACGAATGCTCCACATGCAGGTTTCACATGCCACCAACTCCACTTTCACAGGCAACTTCAGTGCCACAGCCGTTTTCAGATAGCCCTCAATGCAAAGGCTCTAGACGCAAATATTGGTGTGAGAGCTAATTCAATCAAGGAAACACTGTATGTTGGTGAAGGGCATATTGAAGAAGGATCAGCCGAGTGGTTCTTGTGGGAGAACAACTCCATTTGGCTCACTAACTTCACACACCATCAGGCTTCCAAACAGCTCTCAAGGAAACTCAGTTTTCACACTCTATGCTTAGTGCCCTTTGAGTGTCTAGGACTGAAATGAAGCTTGGTGAGCATCCCACACAAACGAATGCTCCACATGCGGGTTTCACATGCCACCAACTCCACATTCTCAGGCAACTTCAGCGCCACAGCCGTTTTCAGATAGCCCTCAATGCAAAGGCTCTAGACGCAAATATTGGTGTGAGAGCTAATTCAATCAAGGAAACACTGTATGTTGGTGAAGGGCATATTGAAGAAGGATCAGCCGAGTGGTTCCTGTGGGAGAATAACTCCATTTGGCTCACTAACTTCACACACCATCAGGCTTCCAAGCAGCTCTCAAGAAAACTCAGTTCTCACACTCTATGCTTAGTGCCCTTTGAGTGCCTTATCTATGAATGAACCTGGTAGAGCATCCCACACAAACGAATGCTCCACATGCGAGTTTCACATGCCACCAACTCCACATTCGCAGGCAACTTCAGCGCCACTGCCGTTTTCAGATAGCCCTCAATGCAAAGGCTCTAGACGCAAATATTGGTTGAGAGCTAATTCAATCAAGGAAACACTGCATGTTGGTGAAGGGCATATTGAAGAAGGATCAGCCGAGTAGTTCTTGTAGGAGAACAACTCCATTTGGCTCACTAACTTCACACACCATCAGGCTTCCAAGCAGCTCTCAAGGAAACTCAGTTTTCACACTCTATGCTTAGTGCCCTTGGAGTGCCTAGGACTGAAATGAAGCTTGGTGAGCATCCCACACAAAGGAATGCTCCACATGCGGGTTTCACATGCCACCATCTCCACTTTCACAGGCAACTTCAGCACCACAGCCGTTTTCAGATAGCCCTCAATGCAAAGGCTCTAGACGCAAATATTGGTGTGAGAGCTAATTCAATCAAGGAAACACTGCATGTTGGTGAAGGGCATATTGAAGAAGGATCAGCCGAGTGGTTCTTGTGGGAGAACAACTCCATTTGGCTCACTAACTTCACACACCATCAGGCTTCCAAGCAGCTCTCAAGGAAACTCAGTTTTCACACTCTATGCTTAGTGCCCTTTGAGTGCATTATCTAGAAATGAACCTGGTAGAGCATCCCACACAAACGAATGCTCCACATGCGGGTTTCACATGCCACCAACTCCACATTCACAGGCAACTTCATCGCCACAGCCGTTTTCAGATAGCCCTCAATGCAAAGGCTCTAGACGCAAATATTGGTGTGAGAGCTAATTCAATCAAGGAAACACTGTATGTTGTGAAGGGCATATTGAAGAAGGAGCAGCCGAGTGGTTTTTGTGGGAGAACAACTCCATTTGGCTCACTAACTTCACACACCATCAGGCTTCCTAGCAGCTCTCAAGGAAACTCAGTTTTCACACTCTATGCTTAGTGCCCTTGGAGTGCATTATCTAGGAATGAACCTGGTAGAGCTTCCCACACAAACGAAAGCTCCACATGCGGGATTCACATGCCACCAACTCCACATTCGCAGGCAACTTCAGCGCCACAGCCGTTTTCATATAGCCCTCAATGCAAAGGCTATAGACGCAAATATTAGTGTGAGAGCTAATTCAATCAAGGAAACACTGTATGTTGGTGAAGGGCATATTGAAGAAGGATCAGCCGAGTGGTTCTTGTAGGAGAACAACTCCATTTGGCTCACTAACTTCACACACCATCAGGCTTCCAAGCAGCTCTCAAGGAAACTCAGTTTTCACACTCTATGCTTAGTGCCCTTTGAGTGTCTAGGACTGAAATGAAGCTTGGTGAGCATCCCACACAAAGGAATGCTCCACATGCGGGTTTCACATGCCACCATCTCCACTTTCACAGGCAACTTCAGCACCACAGCCGTTTTCAGATAGCCCTCAATGCAAAGGCTCTAGACGCAAATATTGGTGTGAGAGCTAATTCAATCAAGGAAACACTGCATGTTGGTGAAGGGCATATTGAAGAAGGATCAGCCGAGTGGTTCTTGTGGGAGAACAACTCCATTTGGCTCACTAACTTCACACACCATCAGGCTTCCAAGCAGCTCTCAAGGAATCTCAGTTTTCACACTCTATGCTTAGTGCCCTTTGAGTGCATTATCTAGGAATGAACCTGGTAGAGCATCCCACACAAACGAATGCTCCACATGCGGGATTCACATGCAACCAACTCCACTTCTCAGGCAACTTCACCGCCACAGCCGTTTTCAGATAGCCCTCAATGCAAAGGCTCTAGACGCAAATATTGGTGTGAGAGCTAATTCAATCAAGGAAACACTGCATGTTGGTGAAGGGCATATTAAAGAAGGATCAACCGAGTGGTTCTTGTGGGAGAACAACTCCATTTGGCTCACTAACTTCACACACCATCAGGCTTACAAGCAGCTCTCAAGGAAACTCAGTTTTCACACTCCATGCTTAGTGCCCTTTGAGTGCCTAGGACTGAAATGAAACTTGGTGAGCATCACACACAAACGAATGCTCCACATGCGGGTTTCACATGCCACCAACTCCACACTCACAAGCAACTTCAGCGCCACAGCCGTTTTCAGATAGCCCTCAATGCAAAGGCTCTAGACGCAAATATTGGTGTGAGAGCTAATTCAATCAAGGAAACACTGCATGTTGGTGAAGGGCATATTGAAGAAGGATCAGCCGAGTGGTTCTTGTGGGAGAACAACTCCATTTGGCTCACTAACTTCACACACCATCAGGCTTCCAAGCAGCTCTCAAGGAATCTCAGTTTTCACACTCTATGCTTAGTTCCCTTTGAGTGCATTATCTAGGAATGAACCTGGTAGAGCATCCCACACAAACGAATGCTCCACATGCGGGATTCACATGCAACCAACTCCACTTCTCAGGCAACTTCACCGCCACAGCCGTTTTCAGATAGCCCTCAATGCAAAGGCTCTAGACGCAAATATTGGTGTGAGAGCTAATTCAATCAAGGAAACACTGCATGTTGGTGAAGGGCATATTAAAGAAGGATCAACCGAGTGGTTCTTGTGGGAGAACAACTACATTTGGCTCACTAACTTCACACACCATCAGGCTTACAAGCAGCTCTCAAGGAAACTCAGTTTTCACACTCCATGCTTAGTGCCCTTTGAGTGCCTAGGACTGAAATGAAACTTGGTGAGCATCACACACAAACGAATGCTCCACATGCGGGTTTCACATGCCACCAACTCCACACTCACAAGCAACTTCAGCGCCACAGCCGTTTTCAGATAGCCCTCAATGCAAAGGCTCTAGAACGCAAATATTGCTGTGAGAGCTAATTCAATCAAGGAAACATTGCATGTTGGTGAAGGGCATATTGAAGAAGGATCAGCCGAGTGGTTCTTGTGGGAGAACAACTCCATTGGCTCACTAACTTCACACACCATCAGGCTTCCAAGCAGCTCTCAAGGAAACTCAGTTTTCACACTCTATGCTTAGTGCCCTTTGAGTGCATTATCTAGAAATGAACCTGGTAGAGCATCCCACACAAACGAATGCTCCACATGCGGGTTTCACATGCTACCAACTCCACAACCTCAGGCAACGTCAGCGCCACAAGCCGTTTTCAGTTAGCCCTCCATGCAAAGTCTCTAGACGCAAATTTGGTGTGAGAGCTAATTCAATCAAGGAAACACTGCATGTTGGTGAAGGTCATATTGAAGAAGGAGCAGCCGAGTGGTTCTTGTGGGAGAACAACTCCATTTGGCTCACTAACTTCACACACTATCAGGCTTCCAAACAGCTCTCAAGGAAACTCAGTTTTCACAACTCTATGCTTAGTGCCCTTGGAGTGCATTATCTAGAAATGAAGCTTGTTGAGCATCCCACACAAACGAATGCTCCACATGCAGGTTTCACATGCCACCAACTCCACTTTCACAGGCAACTTCAGTGCCACAGCCGTTTTCAGATAGCCCTCAATGCAAAGGCTCTAGACGCAAATATTGGTGTGAGAGCTAATTCAATCAAGGAAACACTGTATGTTGGTGAAGGGCATATTGAAGAAGGATCAGCCGAGTGGTTCTTGTGGGAGAACAACTCCATTTGGCTCACTAACTTCACACACCATCAGGCTTCCAAACAGCTCTCAAGGAAACTCAGTTTTCACACTCTATGCTTAGTGCCCTTTGAGTGCATTATCTAGGAATGAACCTGGTAGAGCTTCCCACACAAACGAATGCTCCACATGCGGGTTTCACATGCCACCAACTCCACATTCACAGGCAACTTCAGCGCCACAGCCGTTTTCAGATAGCCCTCAATGCAAAGGCTCTAGACGCAAATATTGGTGTGAGAGCTAATTCAATCAAGGAAACACTGTATGTTGGTGAAGGGCATATTGAAGAAGGATCAGCCGAGTGGTTCCTGTGGGAGAATAACTCCATTTGGCTCACTAACTTCACACACCATCAGGCTTCCAAGCAGCTCTCAAGAAAACTCAGTTCTCACACTCTATGCTTAGTGCCCTTTGAGTGCCTTATCTATGAATGAACCTGGTAGAGCATCCCACACAAACGAATGCTCCACATGCGGGTTTCACATGCCACCAACTCCCACCATTCGCAGGCAACTTCAGCGCCACAGAAGTTTTTCATATAGCCCTCAATGCAAAGGCTCTAGACGCAAATATTGGTTGAGAGCTAATTCAATCAAGGAAACACTGCATGTTGGTGAAGGGCATATTGAAGAAGGATCAGCCGAGTAGTTCTTGTAGGAGAACAACTCCATTTGGCTCACTAACTTCACACACCATCAGGCTTCCAAGCAGCTCTCAAGGAAACTCAGTTTTCACACTCTATGCTTAGTGCCCTTTGAGTGCCTAGGACTGAAATGAAGCTTGGTGAGCATCCCACACAAAGGAATGCTCCACATGCGGGTTTCACATGCAACCATCTCCACTTTCACAGGCAACTTCAGCACCACAGCCGTTTTCAGATAGCCCTCAATGCAAAGGCTCTAGACGCAAATATTGGTGTGAGAGCTAATTCAATCAAGGAAACACTGCATGTTGGTGAAGGGCATATTGAAGAAGGATCAGCCGAGTGGTTCTTGTGGGAGAACAACTCCATTTGGCTCACTAACTTCACACACCATCAGGCTTCCAAGCAGCTCTCAAGGAAACTCAGTTTTCACACTCTATGCTTAGTGCCCTTTGAGTGCATTATCTAGAAATGAACCTGGTAGAGCATCCCACACAAACGAATGCTCCACATGCGGGTTTCACATGCCACCCAACTCCACATTCACAGGCAACTTCATCGCCACAGCCGTTTTTCAGATAGCCCTCAATGCAAAGGCTCTAGACGCAAATATTGGTGTGAGAGCTAATTCAATCAAGGAAACACTGCATGTTGGTGAAGGGCATATTAAAGAAGGATCAACCGAGTGGTTCTTGTGGGAGAACAACTCCATTTGGCTCACTAACTTCACACGACCATCAGGCTTACAAGCAGCTCTCAAGGAAACTCAGTTTTCACACTCCATGCTTAGTGCCCTTTGAGTGCCTAGGACTGAAATGAAACTTGGTGAGCATCACACACAAACGAATGCTCCACATGCGGGTTTCACATGCCACCAACTCCACACTCACAAGCAACTTCAGCGCCACAGCCGTTTTCAGATAGCCCTCAATGCAAAGGCTCTAGACGCAAATATTGATGTGAGAGCTAATTCAATCAAGGAAACATTGCATGTTGGTGAAGGGCATATTGAAGAAGGATCAGCCGAGTGGTTCTTGTGGGAGAACAACTCCATTTGGCTCACTAACTTCACACACCATCAGGCTTCCAAGCAGCTCTCAAGGAAACTCAGTTTTCACACTCTATGCTTAGTGCCCTTTGAGTGCATTATCTAGAAATGAACCTGGTAGAGCATCCCACACAAACGAATGCTCCACATGCGGGTTTCACATGCTACCAACTCCACAACCTCAGGCAACGTCAGCGCCACAGCCGTTTTCAGTTAGCCCTCCATGCAAAGTCTCTAGACGCAAATATTGGTGTGAGAGCTAATTCAATCAAGGAAACACTGCATGTTGGTGAAGGTCATATTGAAGAAGGAGCAGCCGAGTGGTTCTTGTGGGAGAACAACTCCATTTGGCTCACTAACTTCACACACTATCAGGCTTCCAAACAGCTCTCAAGGAAACTCAGTTTTCACACTCTATGCTTAGTGCCCTTGGAGTGCATTATCTAGAAATGAAGCTTGTTGAGCATCCCACACAAACGAATGCTCCACATGCAGGTTTCACATGCCACCAACTCCACTTTCACAGGCAACTTCAGTGCCACAGCCGTTTTCAGATAGCCCTCAATGCAAAGGCTCTAGACGCAAATATTGGTGTGAGAGCTAAATCAATCAAGGAAACACTGTATGTTGGTGAAGGGCATATTGAAGAAGGATCAGCCGAGTGGTTCTTGTGGGAGAACAACTCCATTTGGCTCACTAACTTCACACACCATCAGGCTTCCAAACAGCTCTCAAGGAAACTCAGTTTTCACACTCTATGCTTAGTGCCCTTTGAGTGCATTATCTAGGAATGAACCTGGTAGAGCATCCCACACAAACGAATGCTCCACATGCGGGTTTCACATGCCACCAACTCCACATTCTCAGGCAACTTCAGCGCAACAGCCGTTTTCAGATAGCCCTCAATGCAAAGGCTCTAGACGCAAATATTGGTGTGAGAGCTAATTCAATCAAGGAAACACTGTATGTTGGTGAAGGGCATATTGAAGAAGGATCAGCCGAGTGGTTCCTGTGGGAGAATAACTCCATTTGGCTCACTAACTTCACACACCATCAGGCTTCCAAGCAGCTCTCAAGAAAACTCAGTTCTCACACTCTATGCTTAGTGCCCTTTGAGTGCCTTATCTATGAATGAACCTGGTAGAGCATCCCACACAAACGAATGCTCCACATGCGGGTTTCACATGCCACCAACTCCACATTCGCAGGCAACTTCAGCGCCACAGAAGTTTTCATATAGCCCTCAATGCAAAGGCTCTAGGACGCAAATATTGGTTGAGAGCTAATTCAATCAAGGAAACACTGCATGTTGGTGAAGGGCATATTGAAGAAGGATCAGCCGAGTAGGTTCTTGTAGGAGAACAACTCCATTTGGCTCACTAACTTCACACACCATCAGGCTTCCAAGCAGCTCTCAAGGAAACTCAGTTTTTCACACTCTATGCTTAGTGCCCTTTGAGTGCCTAGGACTGAAATGAAGCTTGGTGAGCATCCCACACAAAGGAATGCTCCACATGCGGGTTTCACATGCCACCATCTCCACTTTCACAGGCAACTTCAGTGCCACAGCCGTTTTCAGATAGCCCTCAATGCAAAGGCTCTAGACGCAAATATTGGTGTGAGAGCTAATTCAATCAAGGAAACACTGCATGTTGGTGAAGGGCATATTGAAGAAGGATCAGCCGAGTGGTTCTTGTGGGAGAACAACTCCATTTGGCTCACTAACTTCACACACCATCAGGCTTCAAGCAGCTCTCAAGGAAACTCAGTTTTCACACTCTATGCTTAGTGCCCTTTGAGTGCATTATCTAGAAATGAACCTGGTAGAGCATCCCACACAAACGAATGCTCCACATGCGGGTTTCACATGCCACCAACTCCACATTCACAGGCAACTTCATCGCCACAGCCGTTTTCAGATAGCCCTCAATGCAAAGGCTCTAGACGCAAATATTGGTGTGAGAGCTAATTCAATCAAGGAAACACTGCATGTTGGTGAAGGGCATATTGAAGAAGGAGCAGCCGAGTGGTTTTTGTGGGAGAACAACTCCATTTGGCTCACTAACTTCACACACATCAGGCTTCCTAGCAGCTCTCAAGGAAACTCAGTTTTCACACTCCATGCTTAGTGCCCTTTGAGTGCCTAGGACTGAAATGAAACTTGGTGAGCATCACACACAAACGAATGCTCCACATGCGGGTTTCACATGCCACCAACTCCACACTCACAAGCAACTTCAGCGCCACAGCCGTTTTCAGATAGCCCTCAATGCAAAGGCTCTAGACGCAAATATTGCTGTGAGAGCTAATTCAATCAAGGAAACATTGCATGTTGGTGAAGGGCATATTGAAGAAGGAGCAGCCGAGTGGTTTTTGTGGGAGAACAACTCCATTTGGCTCACTAACTTCACACACCATCAGGCTTCCAAGCAGCTCTCAAGGAAACTCAGTTTTCACCACTCTATGCTTAGTGCC
The DNA here is from genome assembly GCF_030435755.1 of Ochotona princeps. Lineage (NCBI taxonomy): Eukaryota > Metazoa > Chordata > Mammalia > Lagomorpha > Ochotonidae > Ochotona > Ochotona princeps. The sequence goes on from NW_026698062.1 coordinate 40,828, forward strand.
CTTTGAGTGCATTATCTAGAAAGAACCTGGTAGAGCATCCCACACAAACGAATGCTCCACATGCGGGTTTCACATGCTACCAACCTCCACAACCTCAGGCAACGTCAGCGCCACAGCCGTTTTCAGTTAGCCCTCCATGCAAAGTCTCTAGACGCAAATATTGGTGTGAGAGCTAATTCAATCAAGGAAACACTGCATGTTGGTGAAGGTCATATTGAAGAAGGATCAGCCGAGTGGTTCTTTGTGGGAGAACAACTCCATTTGGCTCACTACTTCACACACTATCAGGCTTCCAAACAGCTCTCAAGGAAACTCAGTTTTCACACTCTATGCTTAGTGCCCTTGGAGTGCATTATCTAGAAATGAAGCTTGTTGAGCATCCCACACAAACGAATGCTCCACATGCAGGTTTCACATGCCACCAACTCCACTTTCACAGGCAACTTCAGTGCCACAGCCGTTTTCAGATAGCCCTCAATGCAAAGGCTCTAGACGCAAATATTGGTGTGAGAGCTAATTCAATCAAGGAAACAATGTATGTTGGTGAAGGGCATATTGAAGAAGGATCAGCCGAGTGGTTCTTGTGGGAGAACAACTCCATTTGGCTCACTAACTTCACACTTCCATCAGGCTTCCAAACAGCTCTCAAGGAAACTCAGTTTTCACACTCTATGCTTAGTGCCCTTTGAGTGCATTATCTAGGAATGAACCTGGTAGAGGCATCCCACAAAAACGAATGCTCCACATGCGGGTTTCACATGCCACCAACTCCACATTCTCAGGCAACTTCAGCGCCACAGCCGTTTTCAGATAGCCCTCAATGCAAAGGCTCTAGACGCAAATATTGGTGTGAGAGCTAATTCAATCAAGGAAACACTGTATGTTGGTGAAGGGCATATTGAAGAAGGATCAGCCGAGTGGTTCCTGTGGGAGAATAACTCCATTTGGCTCACTAACTTCACACACCATCAGGCTTCCAAGCAGCTCTCAAGAAAACTCAGTTCTCACACTCTATGCTTAGTGCCCTTTGAGTGCCTTATCTATGAATGTACCTGGTAGAGCATCCCACACAAACGAATGCTCCACATGCGGGGTTTCACATGCCACCAACTCCACATTCGCAGGCAACTTCAGCGCCACAGAAGTTTTCATATAGCCCTCAATGCAAAGGCTCTAGACGCAAATATTGGTTGAGAGCTAATTCAATCAAGGAAACACTGCATGTTGGTGAAGGGCATATTGAAGAAGGATCAGCCGAGTGGTTCTTGGTAGGAGAACAACTCCATTTGGCTCACTAACTTCACAACACCATCAGGCTTCCAAGCAGCTCTCAAGGAAACTCAGTTTTCACACTCTATGCTTAGTGCCCTTTGAGTGCCTAGGACTGAAATGAAGCTTGGTGAGCATCCCACACAAAGGAATGCTCCACATGCGGGTTTCACATGCCACCATCTCCACTTTCACAGGCAACTTCAGCACCACAGCCGTTTTCAGATAGCCCTCAATGCAAAGGCTCTAGACGCAAATATTGGTGTGAGAGCTAATTCAATCAAGGAAACACTGCATGTTGGTGAAGGGCATATTGAAGAAGGATCAGCCGAGTGGTTCTTGTGGGAGAACAACTCCATTTGGCTCACTAACTTCACACACCATCAGGCTTCCAAGCAGCTCTCAAGGAAACTCAGTTTTCACACTCTATGCTTAGTGCCCTTTGAGTGCATTATCTAGAAATGAACCTGGTAGAGCATCCCACACAAACGAATGCTCCACATGCGGGTTTCACATGCCACCAACTCCACATTCACAGGCAACTTCATCGCCACAGCCGTTTTCAGATAGCCCTCAATGCAAAGGCTCTAGACGCAAATATTGGTGTGAGAGCTAATTCAATCAAGGAAACACTGTATGTTGTGAAAGGGCATATTGAAGAAGGAGCAGCCGAGTGGTTTTTGTGGGAGAACAACTCCATTTGGCTCACTAACTTCAACACACCATCAGGCTTCCTAGCAGCTCTCAAGGAAACTCAGTTTTCACACTCTATGCTTAGTGCCCTTGGAGTGCATTATCTAGGAATGAACCTGGTAGAGCTTCCCACACAAACGAAAGCTCCACATGCGGGATTCACATGCCACCAACTCCACATTCGCCTAGGCAACTTCAGCGCCACAGCCGTTTTCATATAGCCCTCAATGCAAAGGCTCTAGACGCAAATATTGGTTGAGAAGCTAATTCAATCAAGGAAACACTGCATGTTGGTGAAGGGCATATTGAAGAAGGATCAGCCGAGTGGTTCTTGTAGGAGAACAACTCCATTTGTGCTCACTAACTTCACACACCATCAGGCTTCCAAGCAGCTCTCAAGGAAACTCAGTTTTCACACTCTATGCTTAGTGCCCTTTGAGTGCCTAGGACTGAAATGAAGCTTGGTGAGCATCCCACACAAAGGAATGCTCCACATGCGGGGTTTCACATGCCACCATCTCCACTTTCACAGGCAACTTCAGCACCACAGCCGTTTTCAGATAGCCCTCAATGCAAAGGCTCTAGGCGCAAATATTGGTGTGAGAGCTAATTCAATCAAGGAAACACTGCATGTTGGTGAAGGGCATATTAAAGAAGGATCAACCGAGTGGTTCTTGTGGGGAGAACAACTCCATTTGGCTCACTAACTTCACACACCATCAGGCTTACAAGCAGCTCTCAAGGAAACTCAGTTTTCACACCTCCATCCTTAGTGCCCTTTGAGTGCCTAGGACTGAAATGAAACTTGGTGAGCATCACACACAAACGAATGCTCCACATGCGGGTTTCACATGCCACCAACTCCACACTCACAAGCAACTTCAGCGCCACAGCCGTTTTCAGATAGCCCTCAATGCAAAGGCTCTAGACGCAAATATTGGTGTGAGAGCTAATTCAATCAAGGAAACACTGCATGTTGGTGAAGGGCATATTGAAGAAGGATCAGCCGAGTGGTTCTTGTGGGAGAACAACTCCATTTGGCTCACTAACTTCACACACCCATCAGGCTTCCAAGCAGCTCTCAAGGAAACTCAGTTTTCACACTCTATGCTTAGTGCCCTTTGAGTGCATTATCTAGAAATGAACCTGGTAGAGCATCCCCACACAAACGAATGCTCCACATGAGCGGGTTTCACATGCCACCAACTCCACATTCACAGGCAACTTCATCGCCACAGCCGTTTTCAGATAGCCCTCAATGCAAAGGCTCTAGACGCAAATATTGGTGTGAGAGCTAATTCAATCAAGGAAACACTGTATGTTGTGAAGGGCATATTGAAGAAGGAGCAGCCGAGTGGTTTTTGTGGGAGAACAACTCCATTTGGCTCACTAACTTCACACACCATCAGGCTTCCTAGCAGCTCTCAAGGGAAACTCAGTTTTCACACTCTATGCTTAGTGCGCTTTGAGTGCATTATCTAGGAATGAACCTGGTAGAGCTTCCCACACAAACGAAAGCTCCACATGCGGGATTCACATGCCACCAACTCCACATTCTCAGGCAACTTCAGCGCCACAGCCGTTTTCAGATAGCCCTCAATGCAAAGGCTCTAGACGCAAATATTGGTGTGAGAGCTAATTCAATCAAGGAAACACTGCATGTTGGTGAAGGGCATATTGAAGAAGGATCAGCCAAGTGGTTCTTATTTGGAGAACAACTCCATTTGGCTCACTAACTTCACACACCCATCAGGCTTCCAAGCAGCTCTCAAGGAAACTCAGTTTTCACACTCTATGCTTAGTGCCCTTTGAGTGCCTAGGACTGAAATGAAGCTTGGTGAGCATCCCACACAAACGAATGCTCCACATGCGGGTTTCACATGACACCAACTCCACAATTCTCAGGCAACTTCAGCGCCACAGCCGTTTTCAGATAGCCCTCAATGCAAAGGCTCTAGACGCAAATATTGGTGTGAGAGCTAATTCAATCAAGGAAACACTGCATGTTGGTGAAGGGCATATTGAAGAAGGATCAGCCGAGTGGTTCTTGTGGGAGAACAACTCCATTTTGGCTCACTAACTTCACGACCACCATCAGGCTTCCAAGCAGCTCTCAAGGAAACTCAGTTTTCACCCTCTATGCTTAGTGCCCTTTGAGTGCATTATCTAGGAATGAACCTTTAGAGCATCCCACACAAACGAATGCTCCACATGCGGGTTTCACATGCCACCAACTCCACATTCACAGCCCAACTTCAGCGCCACAGCCGTTTTCAGATAGCCCTCAATGCAAAGGCTCTAGACGCAAATATTGGTATGAGAGCTAACTCAATCAAGGAAACACTGTATGTTGGTGAAGGGCATATTGAAGAAGGATCAGCCGAGTGGTTCTTGAGGGAGAACAACTCCATTTGGCTCACTAACTTCACACAGCCATCCAGGCTTCCAAACAGCACTCAAGGAAACTCAGTTTTCACACTCTATGCTTAGTGCCCTTTGAGTGCCTAGGACTGAAATGAAGCTTGGTGAGCATCCCACACAAACGAATGCTCCACATGCGGGTTTCACAATGACACCAACTCCACATTCACAGGCAACTTCCGCGCCACAGCCGTTTCCAGATAGCAATCAATGAAAAGGCTCTAGACGCAAATATTGGTGTGAGAGCTAATTGAATCAAGAAAACACTGTATGTTGTGAAGGGCATATTGAAGAAGGATCAACCGAGTGGTTCTTGTGGGAGAACAACTCCATTTGGCTCACTAACTTCACACACCATCAGGCTCCAAGCAGCTCTCAAGGAAACTCAGTTTTCACACTCTATGCTTAGTGCCTATTGAGTGCATTATCTAGGAATGAACCTTTTAGAGCATCCCACACAAACGAATGCTCCACATGAGGTTTTCACATGCCACCAACTCCACATTCTCAGGCAACTTTAGCGCCACAGCTGTTTTCAGATAGCCCTGAATGCAAAGGCTCTAGGCGTAAATGTTGGTGTGAGAGCTAATTCAATCAAGGACACACTGCATGTTGGTGAAGGGCATATTGAAGAAGGATCAGCCGAGTGGTTCTTGAGGGGAATAACTCCATTTGGCTCACTAACCTTCACACACCCATCAGGCCTTCCAAGCAGCTCTCAAGGAAACTCAGTTTTCACACTCTATGCTTAGTGCCCTTTGAGTGCCTAGGACTGAAATGAAGCTTGGTGAGCATCCCACACAAACGAATGCTCCACATGCGGGTTTCACATGCCACCAACTACACTTTCACAGGCAACTTCAGCGCCACAGACATTTTCAGATAGCCCTCAATGCAAAGGCTCTAGACGCAAATATTGGTGTGAGAGCTAATTCAATCAAGGAAACACTGCATGTTGGTGAAGGGCATATTGAAGAAGGATCATCCGAGTGGTTCTTGTGGGAGAACAACTCCATTTGGCCCACTAACTTCACACATTATCAGGCTTCCAAGCAGCTCTCAAGGAAACTCAGTTTTCACACTCTATGCTTAGTGCCCGTTGAGTGCCTAGGACTGAAATGAACCTTGGTGAACATCCCACACAAACGAATGCTCCACATGCGGGTTTCACATGCCACCAACTCCACATTCCACAGGCAACTCCACATTCACAGCCCGTTTTCAGATAGCCCTCAATGCAAAGGCTCTAGACGCAAATATTGCGTGTGAGAGCTAATTCAATCAAGGAAACACTGCATGTTGGTGAAGGCCATATTGAAGAAGGATCAACCGAGTGGTTCTTGTGGGAGAACAACCTCCATTTGGCTCACTAACTTCACACAGCCATCAGGTTTCCAAGC
>NW_026698063.1:0-85982 GCF_030435755.1 Ochotona princeps
TGTGGGATGCTGACCAAGCTTCATTTCAGTCCTGGGCACACAAAGAGCACTAAGCATAGAGTTTGAAAACTGAGTTTCCTTGAGAGCTGCTTGGAAGCCTGATGGTGTGTGAAGTTAGTGAGCCAAATGGAGTTGTTCTCCCACAAGAACCACTCGGCTGATCCTTCTTCAATATGCCCTTCACCAACATGCAGTGTTTCCTTGATTGAATTAGCTCTCACACCAATATTTGCGTCTAGAGCCTTTGCATTGAGGGCTATCTGAAAACGGCTGTGGCGCTGAAGTTGCCTGTGAATGTGGAGTTGGTGGCATGTGAAACCCGCATGTGGAGCATTCGTTTGTGTGGGATGCTGACCAAGCTTCATTTCAGTCCTGGGCACACAAAGAGCACTAAGCATAGAGTGTGAAAACTGAGTTTCCTTGAGAGCTGCTTGGAAGCCTGATGGTGTGTGAAGTTAGTGAGCCAAATGGAGTTGTTCTCCCACAAGAACCACTCGGCTGATCCTTCTTCAATATGCCCTTCACCAACATGCAGTGTTTCCTTGATTGAATTAGCTCTCACACCAATATTTACGTCTAGAGCCTTTGCATTGAGGGCTATCTGAAAACGGCTGTGGCGCTGAAGTTGCCTGTGAATGTGGAGTTGGTGGCATGTGAAACCCGCATGTGGAGCATTCGTTTGTGTGGGATGCTCTACCAGGTTCATTCCTAGATAATGCACTCAAAGGGCACTAAGCATAGAGTGTGAAAACTGAGTTTCCTTGAGAGCTGCTTGGAAGCCTGATGGTGTGTGAAGTTAGTGAGCCAAATGGAGTTGTTCTCCCACAAGAACCACTCGGCTGATCCTTCTTCAATATGCCCTTCACCAACATGCAGTGTTTCCTTGATTGAATTAGCTCTCACACCAATATTTGCGTCTAGAGCCTTTGCATTGAGGGCTATCTGAAAACGGCTGTGGCGCTGAAGTTGCCTGTGAATGTGGAGTTGGTGGCATGTGAAACCCGCATGTGGAGCATTCGTTTGTGTGGGATGCTCTACCAGGTTCATTCCTAGATAATGCACTCAAAGGGCACTAAGCAGAGAGTGTGAAAACTGAGTTTCCTTGAGAGCTGCTTGGAAGCCAGACGGTGTGTGAAGTTAGTGAGCCAAATGGAGTTGTTCTCCCACAAGAACCACTCGGCTGATCCTTCTTTAATATGCCCTTCACCAACATGCAGTGTTTCCTTGATTGAATTAGCTCTCACACCAATATTTGCGTCTAGAGCCTTTGCATTGAGGGCTATCTGAAAACGGCTGTGGCGCTGAAGTTGCCTGTGAATGTGGAGTTGGTGGCATGTAAAACCCGCATGTGGAGCATTCGTTTGTGTGGGATGCTCTACCAGGTTCATTCCTAGATAATGCATTCAAAGGGCACTAAACATAGAGTGTGAAAACTGAGTTTCCTTGAGAGCTGCTTGGAAGCCTGATGGTGTGTGAAGTTAGTGAGCCAAATGGAGTTGTACTCCCACAAGAACCACTCGGCTGATCCTTCTTCAATATGCCCTTCACCAACATGCAGTGTTTCCTTGATTGAATTAGCTCTCACACCAATATTTGCGTCTAGAGCCTTTGCATTGAGGGCTATCTGAAAACGGCTGTGGCGCTGAAGTTGCCTGTGAATGTGGAGTTGGTGGCATGTGAAACCCGCATGTGGAGCATTCGTTTGTGTGGGATGCTGACCAAGCTTCATTTCAGTCCTGGGCACACAAAGAGCACTAAGCATAGAGTGTGAAAACTGAGTTTCCTTGAGAGCTGCTTGGAAGCCTGATGGTGTGTGAAGTTAGTGAGCCAAATGGAGTTGTTCTCCCACAAGAACCACTCGGCTGATCCTTCTTCAATATGCCCTTCACCAACATGCAGTGTTTCCTTGATTGAATTAGCTCTCACACCAATATTTGCGTCTAGAGCCTTTGCATTGAGGGCTATCTGAAAACGGCTGTGGCGCTGAAGTTGCCTGTGAATGTGGAGTTGGTGGCATGTGAAACCCGCATGTGGATCATTCGTTTGTGTGGGATGCTGACCAAGCTTCATTTCAGTCCTGGGCATACAAAGAGCACTAAGCATAGAGTGTGAAAACTGAGTTTCATTGAGAGCTGCTTGGAAGCCTGATGGTGTGTGAAGTTAGTGAGCCAAATGGAGTTGTTCTCCCACAAGAACCACTCGGCTGATCCTTCTTCAATATGCCCTTCACCAACATGCAGTGTTTCCTTGATTGAATTAGCTCTCACACCAATATTTGCGTCTAGAGCCTTTGCATTGAGGGCTATCTGAAAACGGCTGTGGCGCTGAAGTTGCCTGTGAATGTGGAGTTGGTGGCATGTGAAACCCGCATGTGGAGCATTCGTTTGTGTGGGATGCTCTACCAGGTTCATTCCTAGATAATGCACTCAAAGGGCACTAAGCATAGAGTGTGAAAACTGAGTTTCCTTGAGAGCTGTTTGGAAGCCTGATGGTGTGTGAATTTAGTGAGCCAAATGGAGTTGTTCTCCCACAAGAACCACTCGGCTGATCCTTCTTCAATATGCCCTTCACCAACATGCAGTGTTTCCTTGATTGAATTAGCTCTCACACCAATATTTGCGTCTAGAGCCTTTGCATTGAGGGCTATCTGAAAACGGCTGTGGCGCTGAAGTTGCCTGTGAATGTGGAGTTGGTGGCATGTGAAACCCGCATGTGGAGCATTCGTTTGTGTGCGATGCTCTACCAGGTTCATTTCAGTCCTAGCCATACAAAGGGCACTAAGCATAGAGTGTGAAAACTGAGTTTCCTTGAGAGCTGCTTGGAAGCCTGATGGTGTGTGAAGTTAGTGAGCCAAATGGAGTTGTTCTCCCACAAGAACCACTCGGCTGATCCTTCTTCAATATGCCCTTCACCAACATGCAGTGTTTCCTTGATTGAATTAGCTCTCACACCAATATTTGCGTCTAGAGCCTTTGCATTGGGGGCTATCTGAAAATGGCTGTGGCGCTGAAGTTGCCTGTGAATGTGGAGTTGGTGGCATGTGAAACCCGCATGTGGAGCATTCGTTTGTGTGCGATGCTCTACCAGGTTCATTCCTAGATAATGCACTCAAAGGGCACTAAGCATAGAGTGTGAAAACTGAGTTTCCTTGAGAGCTGCTTGGAAGCCTGATGGTATGTGAAGTTAGTGAGCCAAATGGAGTTGTTCTCCCACAAGAACCACTCGGCTGATCCTTCTTCAATATGCCCTTCACCAACATGCAGTGTTTCCTTGATTGAATTAGCTCTCACACCAATATTTGCGTCTAGAGCCTTTGCATTGAGGGCTATCTGAAAACGGCTGTGGCGCTGAAGTTGCCTGTGAATGTGGAGTTGGTGGCATGTGAAACCCGCATGTGGAGCATTCGTTTGTGTGGGATGCTGACCAAGCTTCATTTCAGTCCTGGGCACACAAAGAGCACTAAGCATAGATTGTGAAAACTGAGTTTCCTTGAGAGCTGCTTGGAAGCCTGATGGTGTGTGAAGTTAGTGAGCCAAATGGAGTTGTTCTCCCACAAGAACCACTCGGCTGATCCTTCTTCAATATGCCCTTCACCAACATGCAGTGTTTCCTTGATTGAATTAGCTCTCACACCAATATTTGCGTCTAGAGCCTTTGCATTGAGGGCTATCTGAAAACGGCTGTGGCGCTGAAGTTGCCTGTGAATGTGGAGTTGGTGGCATGTGAAACCCGCATGTGGAGCATTCGTTTGTGTGGGATGCTCTACCAGGTTCATTCCTAGATAATGCACTCAAAGGGCACTAAGCATAGAGTGTGAAAACTGAGTTTCCTTGAGAGCTGCTTGGAAGCCTGATGGTGTGTGAAGTTAGTGAGCCAAATGGAGTTGTTCTCCCACAAGAACCACTCGGCTGATCCTTCTTCAATATGCCCTCACCAACATGCAGTGTTTCCTTGATTGAATTAGCTCTCACACCAATATTTGCGTCTAGAGCCTTTGCATTGGGGGCTATCTGAAAATGGCTGTGGCGCTGAAGTTGCCTGTGAATGTGGAGTTGGTGGCATGTGAAACCCTCATGTGGAGCATTCGTTTGTGTGGGATGCTCTACCAGGTTCATTCCTAGATAATGCACTCAAAGGGCACTAAGCATAGAGTGTGAAAACTGAGTTTCCTTGAGAGCTGCTTGGAAGCCTGATGGTGTGTGAAGTTAGTGAGCCAAATGGAGTTGTTCTCCCACAAGAACCACTCGGCTGATCCTTCTTCAATATGCCCTTCACCAACATGCAGTGTTTCCTTGATTGAATTAGCTCTCACACCAATATTTGCGTCTAGAGCCTTTGCATTGAGGGCTATCTGAAAACGGCTGTGGCGCTGAAGTTGCCTGTGAATGTGGAGTTGGTGGCATTTGAAACCCGCATGTGGAGCATTCGTTTGTGTGGGATGCTCTACCAGGTTCATTCCTAAATAATGCACTCAAAGGGCACTAAGCATAGAGTGTGAAAACTGAGTTTCCTTGAGAGCTGCTTGGAAGCCTGATGGTGTGTGAAGTTAGTGAGCCAAATGGAGTTGTTCTCCCACAAGAACCACTCGGCTGATCCTTCTTCAATATGCCCTTCACCAACATGCAGTGTTTCCTTGATTGAATTAGCTCTCACACCAATATTTGCGTCTAGAGCCTTTGCATTGACGGCTATCTGAAAACGGCTGTGGCGCTGAAGTTGCCTGTGAATGTGGAGTTGGTGGCATGTGAAACCCGCATGTGGAGCATTCGTTTGTGTGGGATGCTCTACCAGGTTCATTCTTAGATAATGCATTCAAAGGGCACTAAACATAGAGTGTGAAAACTGAGTTTCCTTGAGAGCTGCTTGGAAGCCTGATGGTGTGTGAAGTTAGTGAGCCAAATGGAGTTGTTCTCCCACAAGAACCACTCGGCTGATCCTTCTTCAATATGCCCTTCACCAACATGCAGTGTTTCCTTGATTGAATTAGCTCTCACACCAATATTTGCGTCTAGAGCCTTTGCATTGAGGGCTATCTGAAAACGGCTGTGGCGCTGAAGTTGCCTGTGAATGTGGAGTTGGTGGCATGTGAAACCCGCATGTGGAGCATTCGTTTGTGTGGGATGCTGACCAAGCTTCATTTCAGTCCTGGGCACACAAAGAGCACTAAGCATAGAGTGTGAAAACTGAGTTTCCTTGAGAGCTGCTTGGAAGCCTGATGGTGTGTGAAGTTAGTGAGCCAAATGGAGTTGTTCTCCCACAAGAACCACTCGGCTGATCCTTCTTCAATATGCCCTTCACCAACATGCAGTGTTTCCTTGATTGAATTAGCTCTCACACCAATATTTGCGTCTAGAGCCTTTGCATTGAGGGCTATCTGAAAACGGCTGTGGCGCTGAAGTTGCCTGTGAATGTGGAGTTGGTGGCATGTGAAACCCGCATGTGGAGCATTCGTTTGTGTGGGATGCTGACCAAGCTTCATTTCAGTCCTGGGCACACAAAGAGCACTAAGCATAGAGTGTGAAAACTGAGTTTCCTTGAGAGCTGCTTGGAAGCCTGATGGTGTGTGAAGTTAGTGAGCCAAATGGAGTTGTTCTCCCACAAGAACCACTCGGCTGATCCTTCTTCAATATGCCCTTCACCAACATGCAGTGTTTCCTTGATTGAATTAGCTCTCACACAAATATTTGCGTCTAGAGCCTTTGCATTGAGGGCTATCTGAAAATGGCTGTGGCGCTGAAGTTGCCTGTGAATGTGGAGTTGGTGGCATGTGAAACCCGCATGTGGAGCATTCGTTTGTGTGGGATGCTCTACCAGGTTCATTCCTAGATAATGCACTCAAAGGGCACTAAGCATAGAGTGTGAAAACTGAGTTTCCTTGAGAGCTGCTTGGAAGCCTGATGGTGTGTGAAGTTAGTGAGCCAAATGGAGTTGTTCTCCCACAAGAACCACTCGGCTGATCCTTCTTCAATATGCCCTTCACCAACATGCAGTGTTTCCTTGATTGAATTAGCTCTCACACCAATATTTGCGTCTAGAGCCTTTGCATTGAGGGCTATCTGAAAACGGCTGTGGCGCTGAAGTTGCCTGTGAATGTGGAGTTGGTGGCATGTGAAACCCGCATGTGGAGCATTCGTTTGTGTGGGATGCTCTACCAGGTTCATTCCTAAATAATGCACTCAAAGGGCACTAAGCATAGAGTGTGAAAACTGAGTTTTCTTGAGAGCTGCTTGGAAGCCTGATGGTGTGTGAAGTTAGTGATCCAAATGGAGTTGTTCTCCCACAAGAACCACTCGGCTGATCCTTCTTCAATATGCCCTTCACCAACATGCAGTGTTTCCTTGATTGAATTAGCTCTCACACCAATATTTGCGTCTAGAGCCTTTGCATTGAGGGCTATCTGAAAACGGCTGTGGCGCTGAAGTTGCCTGTGAATGTGGAGTTGGTGGCATGTGAAACCCGCATGTGGAGCATTCGTTTGTGTGGGATGCTCTACCAGGTTCATTCCTAGATAATGCATTCAAAGGGCACTAAACATAGAGTGTGAAAACTGAGTTTCCTTGAGAGCTGCTTGGAAGCCTGATGGTGTGTGAAGTTAGTGAGCCAAATGGAGTTGTTCTCCCACAAGAACCACTCGGCTGATCCTTCTTCAATATGCCCTTCACCAACATGCAGTGTTTCCTTGATTGAATTAGCTCTCACACCAATATTTGCGTCTAGAGCCTTTGCATTGAGGGCTATCTGAAAACGGCTGTGGCGCTGAAGTTGCCTGTGAATGTGGAGTTGGTGGCATGTGAAACCCGCATGTGGAGCATTCGTTTGTGTGGGATGCTGACCAAGCTTCATTTCAGTCCTGGGCACACAAAGAGCACTAAGCATAGAGTGTGAAAACTGAGTTTCCTTGAGAGCTGCTTGGAAGCCTGATGGTGTGTGAAGTTAGTGAGCCAAATGGAGTTGTTCTCCCACAAGAACCACTCGGCTGATCCTTCTTCAATATGCCCTTCACCAACATGCAGTGTTTCCTTGATTGAATTAGCTCTCACACCAATATTTGCGTCTAGAGCCTTTGCATTGAGGGCTATCTGAAAACGGCTGTGGCGCTGAAGTTGCCTGTGAATGTGGAGTTGGTGGCATGTGAAACCCGCATGTGGAGCATTCGTTTGTGTGGGATGCTGACCAAGCTTCATTTCAGTCATGGGCACACAAAGAGCACTAAGCATAGAGTGTGAAAACTGAGTTTCCTTGAGAGCTGCTTGGAAGCCTGATGGTGTGTGAAGTTAGTGAGCCAAATGGAGTTGTTCTCCCACAAGAACCACTCGGCTGATCCTTCTTCAATATGCCCTTCACCAACATGCAGTGTTTCCTTGATTGAACTAGCTCTCACACCAATTTTTGCGTCTAGATCCTTTGCATTGAGGGCTATCTGAAAACGGCTGTGGCGCTGAAGTTGCCTGTGAATGTGGAGTTGGTGGCATGTGAAACCCGCATGTGGAGCATTCGTTTGTGTGGGATGCTCTACCAGGTTCATTCCTAGATAATGCACTCAAAGGGCACTAAGCATAGAGTGTGAAAACTGAGTTTCCTTGAGAGCTGCTTGGAAGCCTGATGGTGTGTGAAGTTAGTGATCCAAATGGAGTTGTTCTCCCATAAGAACCACTCGGCTGATCCTTCTTCAATATGCCCTTCACCAACATGCAGTGTTTCCTTGATTGAACTAGCTCTCACACCAATATTTGCGTCTAGAGCCTTTGCATTGAGGGCTATCTGAAAACGGCTTAGGCGCTGAAGTTGCCTGTGAATGTGGAGTTGGTGGCATGTGAAACCCGCATGTGGAGCATTCGTTTGTGTGGGATGCTCTACCAGGTTCATTCCTAGATAATGCATTCAAAGGGCACTAAGCATAGAGTGTGAAAACTGAGTTTCCTTGAGAGCTGCTTGGAAGCCAGACGGTGTGTGAAGTTAGTGAGCCAAATGGAGTTGTTCTCCCACAAGAACCACTCGGCTGATCCTTCTTTAATATGCCCTTCACCAACATGCAGTGTTTCCTTGATTGAATTAGCTCTCACACCAATATTTGCGTCTAGAGCCTTTGCATTGAGGGCTATCTGAAAACGGCTGTGGCGCTGAAGTTGCCTGTGAATGTGGAGTTGGTGGCATGTGAAACCCGCATGTGGAGCATTCGTTTGTGTGGGATGCTGACCAAGCTTCATTTCAGTCCTGGGCACACAAAGAGCACTAAGCATAGAGTGTGAAAACTGAGTTTCCTTGAGAGCTGCTTGGAAGCCTGATGGTGTGTGAAGTTAGTGAGCCAAATGGAGTTGTTCTCCCACAAGAACCACTCGGCTGATCCTTCTTCAATATGCCCTTCACCAACATGCAGTGTTTCCTTGATTGAATTAGCTCTCACACCAATATTTGCGTCTAGAGCCTTTGCATTGAGGGCTATCTGAAAACGGCTGTGGCGCTGAAGTTGCCTGTGAATGTGGAGTTGGTGGCATGTGAAACCCGCATGTGGAGCATTCGTTTGTGTGGGATGCTGACCAAGCTTCATTTCAGTCCTGGGCACACAAAGAGCACTAAGCATAGAGTGTCAAAACTGAGTTTCCTTGAGAGCTGCTTGGAAGCCTGATGGTGTGTGAAGTTAGTGAGCCAAATGGAGTTGTTCTCCCACAAGAACCACTCGGCTGATCCTTCTTCAATATGCCCTTCACCAACATGCAGTGTTTCCTTGATTGAATTAGCTCTCACACCAATATTTGCGTCTAGAGCCTTTGCATTCAGGGCTATCTGAAAACGGCTGTGGCGCTGAAGTTGCCTGTGAATGTGGAGTTGGTGGCATGTGAAACCCGCATGTGGAGCATTCGTTTGTGTGGGATGCTCTACCAGGTTCATTCCTAAATAATGCACTCAAAGGGCACTAAGCATAGAGTGTGAAAACTGAGTTTCCTTGAGAGCTGTTTGGAAGGCCTGATGGTGTGTGAATTTAGTGAGCCAAATGGAGTTGTTCTCCCACAAGAACCACTCGGCTGATCCTTCTTCAATATGCCCTTCACCAACATGCAGTGTTTCCTTGATTGAATTAGCTCTCACACCAATATTTGCGTCTAGAGCCTTTGCATTGAGGGCTATCTGAAAACGGCTGTGGCGCTGAAGTTGCCTGTGAATGTGGAGTTGGTGGCATGTGAAACCCGCATGTGGAGCATTCGTTTGTGTGGGATGCTCTACCAGGTTCATTTCAGTCCTAGCCATACAAAGGGCACTAAGCATAGAGTGTGAAAACTGAGTTTCCTTGAGAGCTGCTTGGAAGCCTGATGGTGTGTGAAGTTAGTGAGCCAAATGGAGTTGTTCTCCCACAAGAACCACTCGGCTAATCCTTCTTCAATATGCCCTTCACCAACATGCAGTGTTTCCTTGATTGAATTAGCTCTCACACCAATATTTGCGTCTAGAGCCTTTGCATTGAGGGCTATCTGAAAACGGCTGTGGCGCTGAAGTTGCCTGTGAATGTGGAGTTGGTGGCATGTGAAACCCGCATGTGGAGCATTCGTTTGTGTGGGATGCTCTACCAGGTTCATTCCTAGATAATGCACTCAAAGGGCACTAAGCATAGAGTGTGAAAACTGAGTTTCCTTGAGAGCTGCTTGGAAGCCTGATGGTGTGTGAAGTTAGTGAGCCAAATGGAGTTGTTCTCCCACAAGAACCACTCGGCTGATCCTTCTTCAATATGCCCTTCACCAACATGCAGTTTTTCCTTGATTGAATTAGCTCTCACACCAATATTTGCGTCTAGAGCCTTTGCATTGGGGGCTATCTGAAAATGGCTGTGGCGCTGAAGTTGCCTGTGAATGTGGAGTTGGTGGCATGTGAAACCCGCATGTGGAGCATTCGTTTGTGTGCGATGCTCTACCAGGTTCATTCCTAGATAATGCACTCAAAGGGCACTAAACATAGAGCGTGAAAACTGAGTTTCCTTGCGAGCTGCTTGGAAGCCTGATGGTGTGTGAAGTTAGTGAGCCAAATGGAGTTGTTCTCCCACAAGAACCACTCGGCTGATCCTTCTTCAATATGCCCTTCACCAACATGCAGTGTTTCCTTGATTGAATTAGCTCTCACACCAATATTTGCGTCTAGAGCCTTTGCATTGAGGGCTATCTGAAAACGGCTGTGGCGCTGAAGTTGCCTGTGAATGTGGAGTTGGTGGCATGTGAAACCCGCATGTGGAACATTCGTTTGTGTGGGATGCTCTACCAGGTTCATTTCAATCCAGGGCACACAAGGAGCACTAAGCATACAGCGTGAAAACTGAGTTTCCTTGAGAGCTGCTTGGAAGCCTGATGGTGTGTGAAGTTAGTGAGCCAAATGGAGTTGTTCTCCCACAAGAACCACTCGGCTGATCCTTCTTCAATATGCCCTTCACCAACATGCAGTGTTTCCTTGATTGAATTAGCTCTCACACCAATATTTGCGTCTAGAGCCTTTGCATTGAGGGCTATCTGAAAACGGCTGTGGCGCTGAAGTTGCCTGTGAATGTGGAGTTGGTGGCATGTGAAACCCGCATGTGGAGCATTCGTTTGTGTGGGATGCTCTACCAGGTTCATTCCTAAATAATGCACTCAAAGGGCACTAAGCATAGAGTGTGAAAACTGAGTTTCCTTGAGAGCTGCTTGGAAGCCTGATGGTGTGTGAAGTTAGTGAGCCAAATGGAGTTGTTCTCCCACAAGAACCACTCGGCTGATCCTTCTTCAATATGCCCTTCACCAACATGCAGTGTTTCCTTGATTGAATTAGCTCTCACACCAATATTTGCGTCTAGAGCCTTTGCCTTGAGGCTATCTGAAAACGGCTGTGGCGCTGAAGTTGCCTGTGATTGTGGAGTTGTTGGCATGTGAAACCCGTATGTGGAGCATTCGTTTGTGTGGGATGCTCTACCAGGTTCATTTCAGTCCTCGCCATACAAAGGGCACTAAGCATAGAGTGTGAAAACTGAGTTTCCTTGAGAGCTGCTTGGAAGCCAGACGGTGTGTGAAGTTAGTGAGCCAAATGGAGTTGTTCTCCCACAAGAACCACTCGGCTGATCCTTCTTTAATATGCCCTTCACCAACATGCAGTGTTTCCTTGATTGAATTAGCTCTCACACCAATATTTGCGTCTAGAGCCTTTGCATTGAGGGCTATCTGAAAACGGCTGTGGCGCTGAAGTTGCCTGTGAATGTGGAGTTGGTGGCATGTGAAACCCGCATGTGGAGCATTCGTTTGTGTGGGATGCTCTACCAGGTTCATTCCTAGATAATGCATTCAAAGGGCACTAAACATAGAGTGTGAAAACTGAGTTTCCTTGAGAGCTGCTTGGAAGCCTGATGGTGTGTGAAGTTAGTGAGCCAAATGGAGTTGTTCTCCCACAAGAACCACTTGGCTGATCCTTCTTCAATATGCCCTTCACCAACATGCAGTGTTTCCTTGATTGAATTAGCTCTCACACCAATATTTGCGTCTAGAGCCTTTGCATTGAGGGCTATCTGAAAACGGCTGTGGCGCTGAAGTTGCCTGTGAATGTGGAGTTGGTGGCATGTGAAACCCGCATGTGGAGCATTCGTTTGTGTGGGATGCTGACCAAGCTTCATTTCAGTCCTGGGCACACAAAGAGTACTAAGCATAGAGTGTGAAAACTGAGTTTCCTTGAGAGCTGCTTGGAAGCCTGATGGTGTGTGAAGTTAGTGAGCCAAATGGAGTTGTTCTCCCACAAGAACCACTCGGCTGATCCTTCTTCAATATGCCCTTCACCAACATGCAGTGTTTCCTTGATTGAATTAGCTCTCACACCAATATTTGCGTCTAGAGCCTTTGCATTGAGGGCTATCTGAAAACGGCTGTGGCGCTGAAGTTGCCTGTGAATGTGGAGTTGGTGGCATGTGAAACCCGCATGTGGAGCATTCGTTTGTGTGGGATGCTGACCAAGCTTCATTTCAGTCCTGGGCACACAAAGAGCACTAAGCATAGAGTGTGAAAACTGAGTTTCCTTGCGAGCTGCTTGGAAGCCTGATGGTGTGTGAAGTTAGTGAGCCAAATGGAGTTGTTCTGCCACAAGAACCACTCGGCTGATCCTTCTTCAATATGCCCTTCACCAACATGCAGTGTTTCCTTGATTGAATTAGCTCTCACACCAATATTTGCGTCTAGAGCCATTGCATTGAGGGCTATCTGAAAACGGCTGTGGCGCTGAAGTTGCCTGTGAATGTGGAGTTGGTGGCATGTGAAACCCGCATGTGGAGCATTCGTTTGTGTGGGATGCTCTACCAGGTTCATTCCTAGATAATGCATTCAAAGGGCACTAAACATAGAGTGTGAAAACTGAGTTTCCTTGAGAGCTGCTTGGAAGCCTGATGGTGTGTGAAGTTAGTGAACCAAATGGAGTTGTTCTCCCACAAGAACCACTCGGCTGATCCTTCTTCAATATGCCCTTCACCAACATGCAGTGTTTCCTTGATTGAATTAGCTCTCACACCAATATTTGCGTCTAGAGCCTTTGCATTGAGGGCTATCTGAAAACGGCTGTGGCGCTGAAGTTGCCTGTGAATGTGGAGTTGGTGGCATGTGAAACCCGCATGTGGAGCATTCGTTTGTGTGGGATGCTGACCAAGCTTCATTTCAGTCCTGGGCACACAAAGAGCACTAAGCATAGAGTGTGAAAACTGAGTTTCCTTGAGAGCTGCTTGGAAGCCTGATGGTGTGTGAAGTTAGTGAGCCAAATGGAGTTGTTCTCCCACAAGAACCACTCGGCTGATCCTTCTTCAATATGCACTTCACCAACATGCAGTGTTTCCTTGATTGAATTAGCTCTCACACCAATATTTGCGTCTAGAGCCTTTGCATTGAGGGCTATCTGAAAACGGCTGTGGCGCTGAAGTTGCCTGTGAATCTGGAGTTGGTGGCATGTGAAACCCGCATGTGGAGCATTCGTTTGTGTGGGATGCTGACCAAGCTTCATTTCAGTCCTGGGCACACAAAGAGCACTAAGCATAGAGTGTGAAAACTGAGTTTCCTTGAGAGCTGCTTGGAAGCCTGATGGTGTGTGAAGTTAGTGAGCCAAATGGAGTTGTTCTCCCACAAGAACCACTCGGCTGATCCTTCTTCAATATGCCCTTCACCAACATGCAGTGTTTCCTTGATTGAATTAGCTCTCACACCAATATTTGCGTCTAGAGCCTTTGCATTCAGGGCTATCTGAAAACGGCTGTGGCGCTGAGGTTGCCTGTGAATGTGGAGTTGGTGGCATGTGAAACCCGCATGTGGAGCATTCGTTTGTGTGGGATGCTCTACCAGGTTCATTCCTAAATAATGCACTCAAAGGGCACTAAGCATAGAGTGTGAAAACTGAGTTTCCTTGAGAGCTGTTTGGAAGCCTGATGGTGTGTGAAGTTAGTGAGCCAAATGGAGTTGTTCTCCCACAAGAACCACTCGGCTGATCCTTCTTCAATATGCCCTTCACCAACATGCAGTGTTTCCTTGATTGAATTAGCTCTCACACCAATATTTGCGTCTAGAGCCTTTGCATTGAGGGCTATCTGAAAACGGCTGTGGCGCTGAAGTTGCCTGTGAATGTGGAGTTGGTGGCATGTGAAACCCGCATGTGGAGCATTCGTTTGTGTGGGATGCTCTACCAGGTTCATTTCAGTCCTAGCCATACAAAGGGCACTAAGCATAGAGTGTGAAAACTGAGTTTCCTTGAGAGCTGCTTGGAAGCCTGATGGTGTGTGAAGTTAGTGAGCCAAATGGAGTTGTTCTCCCACAAGAACCACTCGGCTAATCCTTCTTCAATATGCCCTTCACCAACATGCAGTGTTTCCTTGATTGAATTAGCTCTCACACCAATATTTGCGTCTAGAGCCTTTGCATTGAGGGCTATCTGAAAACGGCTGTGGCGCTGAAGTTGCCTGTGAATGTGGAGTTGGTGGCATGTGAAACCCGCATGTGGAGCATTCGTTTGTGTGGGATGCTCTACCAGGTTCATTCCTAGATAATGCACTCAAAGGGCACTAAGCATAGAGTGTGAAAACTGAGTTTCCTTGAGAGCTGCTTGGAAGCCTGATGGTGTGTGAAGTTAGTGAGCCAAATGGAGTTGTTCTCCCACAAGAACCACTCGGCTGATCCTTCTTCAATATGCCCTTCACCAACATGCAGTGTTTCCTTGATTGAATTAGCTCTCACACCAATATTTGCGTCTAGAGCCTTTGCATTGGGGGCTATCTGAAAATGGCTGTGGCGCTGAAGTTGCCTGTGAATGTGGAGTTGGTGGCATGTGAAACCCGCATGTGGGGCATTCGTTTGTGTGCGATGCTCTACCAGGTTCATTCCTAGATAATGCACTCAAAGGGCACTAAACATAGAGTGTGAAAACTGAGTTTCCTTGCGAGCTGCTTGGAAGCCTGATGGTGTGTGAAGTTAGTGAGCCAAATGGAGTTGTTCTCCCACAAGAACCACTCGGCTGATCCTTCTTCAATATGCCCTTCACCAACATGCAGTGTTTCCTTGATTGAATTAGCTCTCACACCAATATTTGCGTCTAGAGCCTTTGCATTGAGGGCTATCTGAAAACGGCTGTGGCGCTGAAGTTGCCTGTGAATGTGGAGTTGGTGGCATGTGAAACCCGCATGTGGAGCATTCGTTTGTGTGGGATGCTCTACCAGGTTCATTCCTAAATAATGCACTCAAAGGGCACTAAGCATAGAGTGTGAAAACTGAGTTTCCTTGAGAGCTGCTTGGAAGCCTGATGGTGTGTGAAGTTAGTGAGCCAAATGGAGTTGTTCTCCCACAAGAACCACTCGGCTGATCCTTCTTCAATATGCCCTTCAACAACATGCAGTGTTTCCTTGATTGAATTAGCTCTCACACCAATATTTGCGTCTAGAGCCTTTGCATTGAGGGCTATCTGAAAACGGCTGTGGCGCTGAAGTTGCCTGTGAATGTGGAGTTGGTGGCATGTGAAACCCGCATGTGGAGCATTCGTTTGTGTGGGATGCTCTACCAGGTTCATTCCTAAATAATGCACTCAAAGGGCACTAAGCATAGAGTGTGAAAACTGAGTTTCCTTGAGAGCTGCTTGGAAGCCTGATGGTGTGTGAAGTTAGTGAGCCAAATGGAGTTGTTCTCCCACAAGAACCACTCGGCTGATCCTTCTTCAATATGCCCTTCACCAACATGCAGTGTTTCCTTGATTGAATTAGCTCTCACACCAATATTTGCGTCTAGAGCCTTTGCATTGAGGGCTATCTGAAAACGGCTGTGGCGCTGAAGTTGCCTGTGAATGTGGAGTTGGTGGCATGTGAAACCCGCATGTGGAGCATTCGTTTGTGTGGGATGCTCTACCAGGTTCATTCCTAGATAATGCATTCAAAGGGCACTAAACATAGAGTGTGAAAACTGAGTTTCCTTGAGAGCTGCTTGGAAGCCTGATGGTGTGTGAAGTTAGTGAGCCAAATGGAGTTGTTCTCCCACAAGAACCACTCGGCTGATCCTTCTTCAATATGCCCTTCACCAACATGCAGTGTTTCCTTGATTGAATTAGCTCTCACACCAATATTTGCGTCTAGAGCCTTTGCATTGAGGGCTATCTGAAAACGGCTGTGGCGCTGAAGTTGCCTGTGAATGTGGAGTTGGTGGCATGTGAAACCCGCATGTGGAGCATTCGTTTGTGTGGGATGCTGACCAAGCTTCATTTCAGTCCTGGGCACAGAAAGAGCACTAAGCATAGAGTGTGAAAACTGAGTTTCCTTGAGAGCTGCTTGGAAGCCTGATGGTGTGTGAAGTTAGTGAGCCAAATGGAGTTGTTCTCCCACAAGAACCACTCGGCTAATCCTTCTTCAATATGCCCTTCACCAACATGCAGTGTTTCCTTGATTGAATTAGCTCTCACACCAATATTTGCGTCTAGAGCCTTTGCATTGAGGGCTATCTGAAAATGGCTGTGGCGCTGAAGTTGCCTGTGAATGTGGAGTTGTTGGCATGTGAAACCCGTATGTGGAGCATTCGTTTGTGTGGGATGCTCTACCAGGTTCATTTCAGTCCTAGACATACAAAGGGCACTAAGCATAGAGTGTGAAAACTGAGTTTCCTTGAGAGCTGCTTGGAAGCCTGATGGTGTGTGAAGTTAGTGAGCCAAATGGAGTTGTTCTCCCACAAGAACCACTCGGCTGATCCTTCTTCAATATGCCCTTCACCAACATGCAGTGTTTCCTTGATTGAATTAGCTCTCACACCAATATTTGCGTCTAGAGCCTTTGCATTGAGGGCTATCTGAAAACGGCTGTGGCGCTGAAGTTGCCTGTGAATGTGGAGTTGGTGGCATGTGAAACCCGCATGTGGAGCATTCGTTTGTGTGGGATGCTCTACCAGGTTCATTTCAGTCCTAGCCATACAAAGGGCACTAAGCATAGAGTGTGAAAACTGAGTTTCCTTGAGAGCTGCTTGGAAGCCTGATGGTGTGTGAAGTTAGTGAGCCAAATGGAGTTGTTCTCCCACAAGAACCACTCGGCTAATCCTTCTTCAATATGCCCTTCACCAACATGCAGTGTTTCCTTGATTGAATTAGCTCTCACACCAATATTTGCGTCTAGAGCCTTTGCATTGAGGGCTATCTGAAAACGGCTGTGGCGCTGAAGTTGCCTGTGAATGTGGAGTTGGTGGCATGTGAAACCCGCATGTGGAGCATTCGTTTGTGTGGGATGCTCTACCAGGTTCATTCCTAGATAATGCACTCAAAGGGCACTAAGCATAGAGTGTGAAAACTGAGTTTCCTTGAGAGCTGCTTGGAAGCCTGATGGTGTGTGAAGTTAGTGAGCCAAATGGAGTTGTTCTCCCACAAGAACCACTCGGCTGATCCTTCTTCAATATGCCCTTCACCAACATGCAGTGTTTCCTTGATTGAATTAGCTCTCACACCAATATTTGCGTCTAGAGCCTTTGCATTGGGGGCTATCTGAAAATGGCTGTGGCGCTGAAGTTGCCTGTGAATGTGGAGTTGGTGGCATGTGAAACCCGCATGTGGGGCATTCGTTTGTGTGCGATGCTCTACCAGGTTCATTCCTAGATAATGCACTCAAAGGGCACTAAACATAGAGTGTGAAAACTGAGTTTCCTTGCGAGCTGCTTGGAAGCCTGATGGTGTGTGAAGTTAGTGAGCCAAATGGAGTTGTTCTCCCACAAGAACCACTCGGCTGATCCTTCTTCAATATGCCCTTCACCAACATGCAGTGTTTCCTTGATTGAATTAGCTCTCACACCAATATTTGCGTCTAGAGCCTTTGCATTGAGGGCTATCTGAAAACGGCTGTGGCGCTGAAGTTGCCTGTGAATGTGGAGTTGGTGGCATGTGAAACCCGCATGTGGAGCATTCGTTTGTGTGGGATGCTCTACCAGGTTCATTCCTAAATAATGCACTCAAAGGGCACTAAGCATAGAGTGTGAAAACTGAGTTTCCTTGAGAGCTGCTTGGAAGCCTGATGGTGTGTGAAGTTAGTGAGCCAAATGGAGTTGTTCTCCCACAAGAACCACTCGGCTGATCCTTCTTCAATATGCCCTTCAACAACATGCAGTGTTTCCTTGATTGAATTAGCTCTCACACCAATATTTGCGTCTAGAGCCTTTGCATTGAGGGCTATCTGAAAACGGCTGTGGCGCTGAAGTTGCCTGTGAATGTGGAGTTGGTGGCATGTGAAACCCGCATGTGGAGCATTCGTTTGTGTGGGATGCTCTACCAGGTTCATTCCTAAATAATGCACTCAAAGGGCACTAAGCATAGAGTGTGAAAACTGAGTTTCCTTGAGAGCTGCTTGGAAGCCTGATGGTGTGTGAAGTTAGTGAGCCAAATGGAGTTGTTCTCCCACAAGAACCACTCGGCTGATCCTTCTTCAATATGCCCTTCACCAACATGCAGTGTTTCCTTGATTGAATTAGCTCTCACACCAATATTTGCGTCTAGAGCCTTTGCATTGAGGGCTATCTGAAAACGGCTGTGGCGCTGAAGTTGCCTGTGAATGTGGAGTTGGTGGCATGTGAAACCCGCATGTGGAGCATTCGTTTGTGTGGGATGCTCTACCAGGTTCATTCCTAGATAATGCATTCAAAGGGCACTAAACATAGAGTGTGAAAACTGAGTTTCCTTGAGAGCTGCTTGGAAGCCTGATGGTGTGTGAAGTTAGTGAGCCAAATGGAGTTGTTCTCCCACAAGAACCACTCGGCTGATCCTTCTTCAATATGCCCTTCACCAACATGCAGTGTTTCCTTGATTGAATTAGCTCTCACACCAATATTTGCGTCTAGAGCCTTTGCATTGAGGGCTATCTGAAAACGGCTGTGGCGCTGAAGTTGCCTGTGAATGTGGAGTTGGTGGCATGTGAAACCCGCATGTGGAGCATTCGTTTGTGTGGGATGCTGACCAAGCTTCATTTCAGTCCTGGGCACAGAAAGAGCACTAAGCATAGAGTGTGAAAACTGAGTTTCCTTGAGAGCTGCTTGGAAGCCTGATGGTGTGTGAAGTTAGTGAGCCAAATGGAGTTGTTCTCCCACAAGAACCACTCGGCTAATCCTTCTTCAATATGCCCTTCACCAACATGCAGTGTTTCCTTGATTGAATTAGCTCTCACACCAATATTTGCGTCTAGAGCCTTTGCATTGAGGGCTATCTGAAAATGGCTGTGGCGCTGAAGTTGCCTGTGAATGTGGAGTTGTTGGCATGTGAAACCCGTATGTGGAGCATTCGTTTGTGTGGGATGCTCTACCAGGTTCATTTCAGTCCTAGACATACAAAGGGCACTAAGCATAGAGTGTGAAAACTGAGTTTCCTTGAGAGCTGCTTGGAAGCCTGATGGTGTGTGAAGTTAGTGAGCCAAATGGAGTTGTTCTCCCACAAGAACCACTCGGCTGATCCTTCTTCAATATGCCCTTCACCAACATGCAGTGTTTCCTTGATTGAATTAGCTCTCACACCAATATTTGCGTCTAGAGCCTTTGCATTGAGGGCTATCTGAAAACGGCTGTGGCGCTGAAGTTGCCTGTGAATGTGGAGTTGGTGGCATGTGAAACCCGCATGTGGAGCATTCGTTTGTGTGGGATGCTGACCAAGCTTCATTTCAGTCCTGGGCACACAAAGAGCACTAAGCATAGAGTGTGAAAACTGAGTTTCCTTGAGAGCTGTTTGGAAGCCTGATGGTGTGTGAAGTTAGTGAGCCAAATGGAGTTGTTCTCCCACAAGAACCACTCGGCTGATCCTTCTTCAATATGCCCTTCACCAACATGCAGTGTTTCATTGATTGAATTAGCTCTCACACCAATATTTACGTCTAGAGCCTTTGCATTGAGGGCTATCTGAAAACGGCTGTGGCGCTGAAGTTGCCTGTGAATGTGGAGTTGGTGGCATGTGAAACCCGCATGTGGAGCATTCGTTTGTGTGGGATGCTCTACCAGGTTCATTCCTAGATAATGCACTTAAAGGGCACTAAGCATAGAGTGTGAAAACTGAGTTTCCTTGAGAGCTGCTTGGAAGCCTGATGGTGTGTGAAGTTAGTGATCCAAATGGAGTTGTTCTCCCACAAGAACCACTCGGCTGATCCTTCTTCAATATGCCCTTCACCAACATGCAGTGTTTCCTTGATTGAACTAGCTCTCACACCAATATTTGCGTCTAGAGCCTTTGCATTGAGGGCTATCTGAAAACGGCTGTGGCGCTGAAGTTGCCTGTGAATGTGGAGTTGGTGGCATGTGAAACCCGCATGTGGAGCATTCGTTTGTGTGGGATGCTCTACCAGGTTCATTCCTAGATAATGCACTCAAAGGGCACTAAGCATAGAGTGTGAAAACTGAGTTTCCTTGAGAGCTGCTTGGAAGCCTGATGGTGTGTGAAGTTAGTGAGCCAAATGGAGTTGTTCTCCCACAAGAACCACTCGGCTGATCCTTCTTCAATATGCCCTTCACCAACATGCAGTGTTTCCTTGATTGAATTAGCTCTCACACCAATATTTGCGTCTAGAGCCTTTGCATTGAGGGCTATCTGAAAACGGCTGTGGCGCTGAAGTTGCCTGTGAATGTGGAGTTGGTGGCATGTGAAACCCGCATGTGGAGCATTCGTTTGTGTGGGATGCTGACCAAGCTTCATTTCAGTCCTGGGCACACAAAGAGTACTAAGCATAGAGTGTGAAAACTGAGTTTCCTTGAGAGCTGCTTGGAAGCCTGATGGTGTGTGAAGTTAGTGAGCCAAATGGAGTTGTTCTCCCACAAGAACCACTCGGCTGATCCTTCTTCAATATGCCCTTCACCAACATGCAGTGTTTCCTTGATTGAATTAGCTCTCACACCAATATTTGCGTCTAGAGCCTTTGCATTGAGGGCTATCTGAAAACGGCTGTGGCGCTGAAGTTGCTGTGAATCTGGAGTTGGTGGCATGTGAAACCCGCATGTGGAGCATTCGTTTGTGTGGGATGCTGACCAAGCTTCATTTCAGTCCTGGGCACACAAAGAGCACTAAGCATAGAGTGTGAAAACTGAGTTTCCTTGAGAGCTGCTTGGAAGCCTGATGGTGTGTGAAGTTAGTGAGCCAAATGGAGTTGTTCTGCCACAAGAACCACTCGGCTGATCCTTCTTCAATATGCCCTTCACCAACATGCAGTGTTTCCTTGATTGAATTAGCTCTCACACCAATATTTGCGTCTAGAGCCTTTGCATTGAGGGCTATCTGAAAACGGCTGTGGCGCTGAAGTTGCCTGTGAATGTGGAGTTGGTGGCATGTGAAACCCGCATGTGGAGCATTCGTTTGTGTGGGATGCTCTACCAGGTTCATTCCTAGATAATGCATTCAAAGGGCACTAAACATAGAGTGTGAAAACTGAGTTTCCTTGAGAGCTGCTTGGAAGCCTGATGGTGTGTGAAGTTAGTGAACCAAATGGAGTTGTTCTCCCACAAGAACCACTCGGCTGATCCTTCTTCAATATGCCCTTCACCAACATGCAGTGTTTCCTTGATTGAATTAGCTCTCACACCAATATTTGCGTCTAGAGCCTTTGCATTGAGGGCTATCTGAAAACGGCTGTGGCGCTGAAGTTGCCTGTGAATGTGGAGTTGGTGGCATGTGAAACCCGCATGTGGAGCATTCGTTTGTGTGGGATGCTGACCAAGCTTCATTTCAGTCCTGGGCACACAAAGAGCACTAAGCATAGAGTGTGAAAACTGAGTTTCCTTGAGAGCTGCTTGGAAGCCTGATGGTGTGTGAAGTTAGTGAGCCAAATGGAGTTGTTCTCCCACAAGAACCACTCGGCTGATCCTTCTTCAATATGCCCTTCACCAACATGCAGTGTTTCCTTGATTGAATTAGCTCTCACACCAATATTTGCGTCTAGAGCCTTTGCATTGAGGGCTATCTGAAAACGGCTGTGGCGCTGAAGTTGCCTGTGAATCTGGAGTTGGTGGCATGTGAAACCCGCATGTGGAGCATTCGTTTGTGTGGGATGCTGACCAAGCTTCATTTCAGTCCTGGGCACACAAAGAGCACTAAGCATAGAGTGTGAAAACTGAGTTTCCTTGAGAGCTGCTTGGAAGCCTGATGGTGTGTGAAGTTAGTGAGCCAAATGGAGTTGTTCTCCCACAAGAACCACTCGGCTGATCCTTCTTCAATATGCCCTTCACCAACATGCAGTGTTTCCTTGATTGAATTAGCTCTCACACCAATATTTGCGTCTAGAGCCTTTGCATTCAGGGCTATCTGAAAACGGCTGTGGCGCTGAGGTTGCCTGTGAATGTGGAGTTGGTGGCATGTGAAACCCGCATGTGGAGCATTCGTTTGTGTGGGATGCTCTACCAGGTTCATTCCTAAATAATGCACTCAAAGGGCACTAAGCATAGAGTGTGAAAACTGAGTTTCCTTGAGAGCTGTTTGGAAGCCTGATGGTGTGTGAAGTTAGTGAGCCAAATGGAGTTGTTCTCCCACAAGAACCACTCGGCTGATCCTTCTTCAATATGCCCTTCACCAACATGCAGTGTTTCCTTGATTGAATTAGCTCTCACACCAATATTTGCGTCTAGAGCCTTTGCATTGAGGGCTATCTGAAAACGGCTGTGGCGCTGAAGTTGCCTGTGAATGTGGAGTTGGTGGCATGTGAAACCCGCATGTGGAGCATTCGTTTGTGTGGGATGCTCTACCAGGTTCATTTCAGTCCTAGCCATACAAAGGGCACTAAGCATAGAGTGTGAAAACTGAGTTTCCTTGAGAGCTGCTTGGAAGCCTGATGGTGTGTGAAGTTAGTGAGCCAAATGGAGTTGTTCTCCCACAAGAACCACTCGGCTAATCCTTCTTCAATATGCCCTTCACCAACATGCAGTGTTTCCTTGATTGAATTAGCTCTCACACCAATATTTGCGTCTAGAGCCTTTGCATTGAGGGCTATCTGAAAACGGCTGTGGCGCTGAAGTTGCCTGTGAATGTGGAGTTGGTGGCATGTGAAACCCGCATGTGGAGCATTCGTTTGTGTGGGATGCTCTACCAGGTTCATTCCTAGATAATGCACTCAAAGGGCACTAAGCATAGAGTGTGAAAACTGAGTTTCCTTGAGAGCTGCTTGGAAGCCTGATGGTGTGTGAAGTTAGTGAGCCAAATGGAGTTGTTCTCCCACAAGAACCACTCGGCTGATCCTTCTTCAATATGCCCTTCACCAACATGCAGTGTTTCCTTGATTGAATTAGCTCTCACACCAATATTTGCGTCTAGAGCCTTTGCATTGGGGGCTATCTGAAAATGGCTGTGGCGCTGAAGTTGCCTGTGAATGTGGAGTTGGTGGCATGTGAAACCCGCATGTGGAGCATTCGTTTGTGTGCGATGCTCTACCAGGTTCATTCCTAGATAATGCACTCAAAGGGCACTAAACATAGAGCGTGAAAACTGAGTTTCCTTGCGAGCTGCTTGGAAGCCTGATGGTGTGTGAAGTTAGTGAGCCAAATGGAGTTGTTCTCCCACAAGAACCACTCGGCTGATCCTTCTTCAATATGCCCTTCACCAACATGCAGTGTTTCCTTGATTGAATTAGCTCTCACACCAATATTTGCGTCTAGAGCCTTTGCATTGAGGGCTATCTGAAAACGGCTGTGGCGCTGAAGTTGCCTGTGAATGTGGAGTTGGTGGCATGTGAAACCCGCATGTGGAGCATTCGTTTGTGTGGGATGCTCTACCAGGTTCATTCCTAAATAATGCACTCAAAGGGCACTAAGCATAGAGTGTGAAAACTGAGTTTCCTTGAGAGCTGCTTGGAAGCCTGATGGTGTGTGAAGTTAGTGAGCCAAATGGAGTTGTTCTCCCACAAGAACCACTCGGCTGATCCTTCTTCAATATGCCCTTCACCAACATGCAGTGTTTCCTTGATTGAATTAGCTCTCACACCAATATTTGCGTCTAGAGCCTTTGCATTGAGGGCTATCTGAAAACGGCTGTGGCGCTGAAGTTGCCTGTGAATGTGGAGTTGGTGGCATGTGAAACCCGCATGTGGAGCATTCGTTTGTGTGGGATGCTCTACCAGGTTCATTCCTAAATAATGCACTCAAAGGGCACTAAGCATAGAGTGTGAAAACTGAGTTTCCTTGAGAGCTGCTTGGAAGCCTGATGGTGTGTGAAGTTAGTGAGCCAAATGGAGTTGTTCTCCCACAAGAACCACTCGGCTGATCCTTCTTCAATATGCCCTTCACCAACATGCAGTGTTTCCTTGATTGAATTAGCTCTCACACCAATATTTGCGTCTAGAGCCTTTGCATTGAGGGCTATCTGAAAACGGCTGTGGCGCTGAAGTTGCCTGTGAATGTGGAGTTGGTGGCATGTGAAACCCGCATGTGGAGCATTCGTTTGTGTGGGATGCTCTACCAGGTTCATTCCTAGATAATGCATTCAAAGGGCACTAAACATAGAGTGTGAAAACTGAGTTTCCTTGAGAGCTGCTTGGAAGCCTGATGGTGTGTGAAGTTAGTGAACCAAATGGAGTTGTTCTCCCACAAGAACCACTCGGCTGATCCTTCTTCAATATGCCCTTCACCAACATGCAGTGTTTCCTTGATTGAATTAGCTCTCACACCAATATTTGCGTCTAGAGCCTTTGCATTGAGGGCTATCTGAAAACGGCTGTGGCGCTGAAGTTGCCTGTGAATGTGGAGTTGGTGGCATGTGAAACCCGCATGTGGAGCATTCGTTTGTGTGGGATGCTGACCAAGCTTCATTTCAGTCCTGGGCACACAAAGAGCACTAAGCATAGAGTGTGAAAACTGAGTTTCCTTGAGAGCTGCTTGGAAGCCTGATGGTGTGTGAAGTTAGTGAGCCAAATGGAGTTGTTCTCCCACAAGAACCACTCGGCTGATCCTTCTTCAATATGCCCTTCACCAACATGCAGTGTTTCCTTGATTGAATTAGCTCTCACACCAATATTTGCGTCTAGAGCCTTTGCATTGAGGGCTATCTGAAAACGGCTGTGGCGCTGAAGTTGCCTGTGAATCTGGAGTTGGTGGCATGTGAAACCCGCATGTGGAGCATTCGTTTGTGTGGGATGCTGACCAAGCTTCATTTCAGTCCTGGGCACACAAAGAGCACTAAGCATAGAGTGTGAAAACTGAGTTTCCTTGAGAGCTGCTTGGAAGCCTGATGGTGTGTGAAGTTAGTGAGCCAAATGGAGTTGTTCTCCCACAAGAACCACTCGGCTGATCCTTCTTCAATATGCCCTTCACCAACATGCAGTGTTTCCTTGATTGAATTAGCTCTCACACCAATATTTGCGTCTAGAGCCTTTGCATTCAGGGCTATCTGAAAACGGCTGTGGCGCTGAGGTTGCCTGTGAATGTGGAGTTGGTGGCATGTGAAACCCGCATGTGGAGCATTCGTTTGTGTGGGATGCTCTACCAGGTTCATTCCTAAATAATGCACTCAAAGGGCACTAAGCATAGAGTGTGAAAACTGAGTTTCCTTGAGAGCTGTTTGGAAGCCTGATGGTGTGTGAAGTTAGTGAGCCAAATGGAGTTGTTCTCCCACAAGAACCACTCGGCTGATCCTTCTTCAATATGCCCTTCACCAACATGCAGTGTTTCCTTGATTGAATTAGCTCTCACACCAATATTTGCGTCTAGAGCTTTGCATTGAGGGCTATCTGAAAACGGCTGTGGCGCTGAAGTTGCCTGTGAATGTGGAGTTGGTGGCATGTGAAACCCGCATGTGGAGCATTCGTTTGTGTGGGATGCTCTACCAGGTTCATTTCAGTCCTAGCCATACAAAGGGCACTAAGCATAGAGTGTGAAAACTGAGTTTCCTTGAGAGCTGCTTGGAAGCCTGATGGTGTGTGAAGTTAGTGAGCCAAATGGAGTTGTTCTCCCACAAGAACCACTCGGCTAATCCTTCTTCAATATGCCCTTCACCAACATGCAGTGTTTCCTTGATTGAATTAGCTCTCACACCAATATTTGCGTCTAGAGCCTTTGCATTGAGGGCTATCTGAAAACGGCTGTGGCGCTGAAGTTGCCTGTGAATGTGGAGTTGGTGGCATGTGAAACCCGCATGTGGAGCATTCGTTTGTGTGGGATGCTCTACCAGGTTCATTCCTAGATAATGCACTCAAAGGGCACTAAGCATAGAGTGTGAAAACTGAGTTTCCTTGAGAGCTGCTTGGAAGCCTGATGGTGTGTGAAGTTAGTGAGCCAAATGGAGTTGTTCTCCCACAAGAACCACTCGGCTGATCCTTCTTCAATATGCCCTTCACCAACATGCAGTGTTTCCTTGATTGAATTAGCTCTCACACCAATATTTGCGTCTAGAGCCTTTGCATTGAGGGCTATCTGAAAATGGCTGTGGCGCTGAAGTTGCCTGTGAATGTGGAGTTGGTGGCATGTGAAACCCGCATGTGGAGCATTCGTTTGTGTGCGATGCTCTACCAGGTTCATTCCTAGATAATGCACTCAAAGGGCACTAAACATAGAGCGTGAAAACTGAGTTTCCTTGCGAGCTGCTTGGAAGCCTGATGGTGTGTGAAGTTAGTGAGCCAAATGGAGTTGTTCTCCCACAAGAACCACTCGGCTGATCCTTCTTCAATATGCCCTTCACCAACATGCAGTGTTTCCTTGATTGAATTAGCTCTCACACCAATATTTGCGTCTAGAGCCTTTGCATTGAGGGCTATCTGAAAACGGCTGTGGCGCTGAAGTTGCCTGTGAATGTGGAGTTGGTGGCATGTGAAACCCGCATGTGGAGCATTCGTTTGTGTGGGATGCTCTACCAGGTTCATTCCTAAATAATGCACTCAAAGGGCACTAAGCATAGAGTGTGAAAACTGAGTTTCCTTGAGAGCTGCTTGGAAGCCTGATGGTGTGTGAAGTTAGTGAGCCAAATGGAGTTGTTCTCCCCACAAGAACCACTCGGCTGATCCTTCTTCAATATGCCCTTCACCAACATGCAGTGTTTCCTTGATTGAATTAGCTCTCACACCAATATTTGCGTCTAGAGCCTTTGCATTGAGGGCTATCTGAAAACGGCTGTGGCGCTGAAGTTGCCTGTGAATGTGGAGTTGGTGGCATGTGAAACCCGCATGTGGAGCATTCGTTTGTGTGGGATGCTCTACCAGGTTCATTCCTAAATAATGCACTCAAAGGGCACTAAGCATAGAGTGTGAAAACTGAGTTTCCTTGAGAGCTGCTTGGAAGCCTGATGGTGTGTGAAGTTAGTGAGCCAAATGGAGTTGTTCTCCCACAAGAACCACTCGGCTGATCCTTCTTCAATATGCCCTTCACCAACATGCAGTGTTTCCTTGATTGAATTAGCTCTCACACCAATATTTGCGTCTAGAGCCTTTGCATTGAGGGCTATCTGAAAACGGCTGTGGCGCTGAAGTTGCCTGTGAATGTGGAGTTGGTGGCATGTGAAACCCGCATGTGGAGCATTCGTTTGTGTGGGATGCTCTACCAGGTTCATTCCTAGATAATGCATTCAAAGGGCACTAAGCATAGAGTGTGAAAACTGAGTTTCCTTGAGAGCTGCTTGGAAGCTGATGGTGTGTGAAGTTAGTGAGCCAAATGGAGTTGTTCTCCCACAAGAACCACTCGGCTGATCCTTCTTCAATATGCCCTTCACCAACATGCAGTGTTTCCTTGATTGAATTAGCTCTCACACCAATATTTGCGTCTAGAGCCTTTGCATTGAGGGCTATCTGAAAACGGCTGTGGCGCTGAAGTTGCCTGTGAATGTGGAGTTGGTGGCATGTGAAACCCGCATGTGGAGCATTCGTTTTGTGTGGGATGCTGACCAAGCTTCATTTCAGTCCTGGGCACAGAAAGAGCACTAAGCATAGAGTGTGAAAACTGAGTTTCCTTGAGAGCTGCTTGGAAGCCTGATGGTGTGTGAAGTTAGTGAGCCAAATGGAGTTGTTCTCCCACAAGAACCACTCGGCTGATCCTTCTTCAATATGCCCTTCACCAACATGCAGTGTTTCCTTGATTGAATTAGCTCTCACACCAATATTTGCGTCTAGAGCCTTTGCATTGAGGGCTATCTGAAAACGGCTGTGGCGCTGAAGTTGCCTGTGAATGTGGAGTTGGTGGCATGTGAAACCCGCATGTGGAGCATTCGTTTGTGTGGGATGCTCTACCAGGTTCATTCCTAGATAATGCACTCAAAGGGCACTAAGCATAGAGTGTGAAAACTGAGTTTCCTTGAGAGCTGCTTGGAAGCCTGATGGTGTGTGAAGTTAGTGAGCCAAATGGAGTTGTTCTCCCACAAGAACCACTCGGCTGATCCTTCTTCAATATGCCCTTCACCAACATGCAGTGTTTCCTTGATTGAATTAGCTCTCACACCAATATTTGCGTCTAGAGCCTTTGCATTGAGGGCTATCTGAAAACGGCTGTGGCGCTGAAGTTGCCTGTGAATGTGGAGTTGGTGGCATGTGAAACCCGCATGTGGAGCATTCGTTTGTGTGGGATGCTGACCAAGCTTCATTTCAGTCCTGGGCACAGAAAGAGCACTAAGCATAGAGTGTGAAAACTGAGTTTCCTTGAGAGCTGCTTGGAAGCCTGATGGTGTGTGAAGTTAGTGAGCCAAATGGAGTTGTTCTCCCACAAGAACCACTCGGCTAATCCTTCTTCAATATGCCCTTCACCAACATGCAGTGTTTCCTTGATTGAATTAGCTCTCACACCAATATTTGCGTCTAGAGCCTTTGCATTGAGGGCTATCTGAAAATGGCTGTGGCGCTGAAGTTGCCTGTGAATGTGGAGTTGTTGGCATGTGAAACCCGTATGTGGAGCATTCGTTTGTGTGGGATGCTCTACCAGGTTCATTCCTAGATAATGCACTCAAAGGGCACTAAGCATAGAGTGTGAAAACTGAGTTTCCTTGAGAGCTGCTTGGAAGCCTGATGGTGTGTGAAGTTAGTGAGCCAAATGGAGTTGTTCTCCCACAAGAACCACTCGGCTGATCCTTCTTTAATATGCCCTTCACCAACATGCAGTGTTTCCTTGATTGAATTAGCTCTCACACCAATATTTGCGTCTAGAGCCTTTGCATTGAGGGCTATCTGAAAACGGCTGTGGCGCTGAAGTTGCCTGTGAATGTGGAGTTGGTGGCATGTGAAACCCGCATGTGGAGCATTCGTTTGTGTGGGATGCTCTACCAGGTTCATTCCTAGATAATGCATTCAAAGGGCACTAAACATAGAGTGTGAAAACTGAGTTTCCTTGAGAGCTGCTTGGAAGCCTGATGGTGTGTGAAGTTAGTGAGCCAAATGGAGTTGTTCTCCCACAAGAACCACTCGGCTGATCCTTCTTCAATATGCCCTTCACCAACATGCAGTGTTTCCTTGATTGAATTAGCTCTCACACCAATATTTGCGTCTAGAGCCTTTGCATTGAGGGCTATCTGAAAACGGCTGTGGCGCTGAAGTTGCCTGTGAATGTGGAGTTGGTGGCATGTGAAACCCGCATGTGGAGCATTCGTTTGTGTGGGATGCTGACCAAGCTTCATTTCAGTCCTGGGCACACAAAGGGCACTAAGCATAGAGTGTGAAAACTGAGTTTCCTTGAGAGCTGCTTGGAAGCCTGATGGTGTGTGAAGTTAGTGAGCCAAATGGAGTTGTTCTCCCACAAGAACCACTCGGCTGATCCTTCTTCAATATGCCCTTCACCAACATGCAGTGTTTCCTTGATTTGAAAAATTAGCTCTCACACCAATATTTGCGTCTAGAGCCTTTGCATTGAGGGCTATCTGAAAACGGCTGTGGCGCTGAAGTTGCCTGTGATTGTGGAGTTGTTGGCATGTGAAACCCGTATGTGGAGCATTCGTTTGTGTGGGATGCTCTACCAGGTTCATTTCAGTCCTCGCCATACAAAGGGCACTAAGCATAGAGTGTGAAAACTGAGTTTCCTTGAGAGCTGCTTGGAAGCCTGATGGTGTGTGAAGTTAGTGAGCCAAATGGAGTTGTTCTCCCACAAGAACCACTCGGCTGATCCTTCTTCAATATGCCCTTCACCAACATGCAGTGTTTCCTTGATTGAATTAGCTCTCACACCAATATTTGCGTCTAGAGCCTTTGCATTGAGGGCTATCTGAAAACGGCTGTGGCGCTGAAGTTGCCTGTGAATGTGGAGTTGGTGGCATGTGAAACCCGCATGTGGAGCATTCGTTTGTGTGCGATGCTCTACCAGGTTCATTCCTAGATAATGCACTCAAAGGGCACTAAGCATAGAGTGTGAAAACTGAGTTTCCTTGAGAGCTGTTTGGAAGCCTGATGGTGTGTGAAGTTAGTGAGCCAAATGGAGTTGTTCTCCCACAAGAACCACTCGGCTGATCCTTCTTCAATATGCCCTTCACCAACATGCAGTGTTTCCTTGATTGAATTAGCTCTCACACCAATATTTGCGTCTAGAGCCTTTGCATTGAGGGCTATCTGAAAACGGCTGTGGCGCTGAAGTTGCCTGTGAATGTGGAGTTGGTGGCATGTGAAACCCGCATGTGGAGCATTCGTTTTGTGTGGGATGCTGACCAAGCTTCATTTCAGTCCTGGGCACACAAAGAGCACTAAGCATAGAGTGTGAAAACTGAGTTTCCTTGAGAGCTGTTTGGAAGCCTGATGGTGTGTGAAGTTAGTGAGCCAAATGGAGTTGTTCTCCCACAAGAACCACTCGGCTGATCCTTCTTCAATATGCCCTTCACCAACATGCAGTGTTTCATTGATTGAATTAGCTCTCACACCAATATTTGCGTCTAGAGCCTTTGCATTGAGGGCTATCTGAAAATGGCTGTGGCGCTGAAGTTGCCTGTGAATGTGGAGTTGGTGGCATGTGAAACCCGCATGTGGAGCATTCGTTTGTGTGGGATGCTCTACCAGGTTCATTCCTAGATAATGCACTTAAAGGGCACTAAGCATAGAGTGTGAAAACTGAGTTTCCTTGAGAGCTGCTTGGAAGCCTGATGGTGTGTGAAGTTAGTGATCCAAATGGAGTTGTTCTCCCACAAGAACCACTCGGCTGATCCTTCTTCAATATGCCCTTCACCAACATGCAGTGTTTCCTTGATTGAACTAGCTCTCACACCAATATTTGCGTCTAGAGCCTTTGCATTGAGGGCTATCTGAAAACGGCTGTGGCGCTGAAGTTGCCTGTGAATGTGGAGTTGGTGGCATGTGAAACCCGCATGTGGAGCATTCGTTTGTGTGGGATGCTCTACCAGGTTCATTCCTAGATAATGCACTCAAAGGGCACTAAGCATAGAGTGTGAAAACTGAGTTTCCTTGAGAGCTGCTTGGAAGCCTGATGGTGTGTGAAGTTAGTGAGCCAAATGGAGTTGTTCTCCCACAAGAACCACTCGGCTGATCCTTCTTTAATATGCCCTTCACCAACATGCAGTGTTTCCTTGATTGAATTAGCTCTCACACCAATATTTG
Organism: Ochotona princeps; assembly: GCF_030435755.1. Taxonomy (NCBI): domain Eukaryota; kingdom Metazoa; phylum Chordata; class Mammalia; order Lagomorpha; family Ochotonidae; genus Ochotona; species Ochotona princeps. The sequence goes on from NW_026698063.1 coordinate 30,926, forward strand.
CGTCTAGAGCCTTTGCATTGAGGGCTATCTGAAAACGGCTGTGGCGCTGAAGTTGCCTGTGAATGTGGAGTTGGTGGCATGTGAAACCCGCATGTGGAGCATTCGTTTGTGTGGGATGCTCTACCAGGTTCATTCCTAGATAATGCATTCAAAGGGCACTAAACATAGAGTGTGAAAACTGAGTTTCCTTGAGAGCTGCTTGGAAGCCTGATGGTGTGTGAAGTTAGTGAGCCAAATGGAGTTGTTCTCCCACAAGAACCACTCGGCTGATCCTTCTTCAATATGCCCTTCACCAACATGCAGTGTTTCCTTGATTGAATTAGCTCTCACACCAATATTTGCGTCTAGAGCCTTTGCATTGAGGGCTATCTGAAAACGGCTGTGGCGCTGAAGTTGCCTGTGAATGTGGAGTTGGTGGCATGTGAAACCCGCATGTGGAGCATTCGTTTGTGTGGGATGCTGACCAAGCTTCATTTCAGTCCTGGGCACACAAAGGGCACTAAGCATAGAGTGTGAAAACTGAGTTTCCTTGAGAGCTGCTTGGAAGCCTGATGGTGTGTGAAGTTAGTGAGCCAAATGGAGTTGTTCTCCCACAAGAACCACTCGGCTGATCCTTCTTCAATATGCCCTTCACCAACATGCAGTGTTTCCTTGATTGAATTAGCTCTCACACCAATATTTGCGTCTAGAGCCTTTGCATTGAGGGCTATCTGAAAACGGCTGTGGCGCTGAAGTTGCCTGTGAATGTGGAGTTGGTGGCATGTGAAACCCGCATGTGGAGCATTCGTTTGTGTGGGATGCTCTACCAGGTTCATTTCAGTCCTCGCCATACAAAGGGCACTAAGCATAGAGTGTGAAAACTGAGTTTCCTTGAGAGCTGCTTGGAAGCCTGATGGTGTGTGAAGTTAGTGAGCCAAATGGAGTTGTTCTCCCACAAGAACCACTCGGCTGATCCTTCTTCAATATGCCCTTCACCAACATGCAGTTTCCTTGATTGAATTAGCTCTCACACCAATATTTGCGTCTAGAGCCTTTGCATTGAGGGCTATCTGAAAACGGCTGTGGCGCTGAAGTTGCCTGTGAATGTGGAGTTGGTGGCATGTGAAACCCGCATGTGGAGCATTCGTTTGTGTGGGATGCTCTACCAGGTTCATTCCTAGATAATGCACTCAAAGGGCACTAAGCATAGAGTGTGAAAACTGAGTTTCCTTGAGAGCTGTTTGGAAGCCTGATGGTGTGTGAAGTTAGTGAGCCAAATGGAGTTGTTCTCCCACAAGAACCACTCGTCTGATCCTTCTTCAATATGCCCTTCACCAACATGCAGTGTTTCCTTGATTGAATTAGCTCTCACACCAATATTTGCGTCTAGAGCCTTTGCATTGAGGGCTATCTGAAAACGGCTGTGGCGCTGAAGTTGCCTGTGAATGTGGAGTTGGTGGCATGTGAAACCCGCATGTGGAGCATTCGTTTGTGTGGGATGCTCTACCAGGTTCATTCCTAGATAATGCACTCAAAGGGCACTAAGCATAGAGTGTGAAAACTGAGTTTCCTTGAGAGCTGCTTGGAAGCCTGATGGAGTGTGAAGTTATTGAGCCAAATGGAGTTGTTCTCCCACAAGAACCACTCGGCTGATCCTTCTTCAATATGCCCTTCACCAACATGCAGTGTTTCCTTGATTGAATTAGCTCTCACACCAATATTTGCGTCTAGAGCCTTTGCATTGAGGGCTATCTGAAAACGGCTGTGGCGCTGAAGTTGCCTGTGAATGTGGAGTTGGTGGCATGTGAAACCCGCATGTGGAGCATTCGTTTGTGTGGGATGCTTACCAAGCTTCATTTCAGTCCTGGGCACACAAAGAGCACTAAGCATAGAGTGTGAAAACTGAGTTTCCTTGAGAGCTGCTTGGAAGCCTGATGGTGTGTGAAGTTAGTGAGCCAAATGGAGTTGTTCTCCCACAAGAACCACTCGGCTGATCCTTCTTCAATATGCCCTTCACCAACATGCAGTGTTTCCTTGATTGAATTAGCTCTCACACCAATATTTGCGTCTAGAGCCTTTGCATTGAGGGCTATCTGAAAACGGCTGTGGCGCTGAAGTTGCCTGTGAATGTGGAGTTGGTGGCATGTGAAACCCGCATGTGGAGCATTCGTTTGTGTGGGATGCTCTACCAGGTTCATTCCTAGATAATGCATTCAAAGGGCACTAAACATAGAGTGTGAAAACTGAGTTTCCTTGAGAGCTGCTTGGAAGCCTGATGGTGTGTGAAGTTAGTGAGCCAAATGGAGTTGTTCTCCCACAAGAACCACTCGGCTGATCCTTCTTCAATATGCCCTTCACCAACATGCAGTGTTTCCTTGATTGAATTAACTCTCACACCAATATTTGCGTCTAGAGCCTTTGCATTGAGGGCTATCTGAAAACGGCTGTGGCGCTGAAGTTGCCTGTGAATGTGGAGTTGGTGGCATGTGAAACCCGCATGTGGAGCATTCGTTTGTGTGGGATGCTGACCAAGCTTCATTTCAGTCCTGGGCACACAAAGAGCACTAAGCATAGAGTGTGAAAACTGAGTTTCCTTGAGAGCTGCTTGGAAGCCTGATGGTGTGTGAAGTTAGTGAGCCAAATGGAGTTGTTCTCCCACAAGAACCACTCGGCTGATCCTTCTTCAATATGCCCTTCACCAACATGCAGTGTTTCCTTGATTGAATTAGCTCTCACACCAATATTTGCGTCTAGAGCCTTTGCATTGAGGGCTATCTGAAAACGGCTGTGGCGCTGAAGTTGCCTGTGATTGTGGAGTTGTTGGCATGTGAAACCCGTATGTGGAGCATTCGTTTGTGTGGGATGCTCTACCAGGTTCATTTCAGTCCTCGCCATACAAAGGGCACTAAGCATAGAGTGTGAAAACTGAGTTTCCTTGAGAGCTGCTTGGAAGCCTGATGGTGTGTGAAGTTAGTGAGCCAAATGGAGTTGTTCTCCCACAAGAACCACTCGTCTGATCCTGCTTCAATATGCCCTTCACCAACATGCAGTGTTTCCTTGATTGAATTAGCTCTCACACCAATATTTGCGTCTAGAGCCTTTGCATTGGGGGCTATCTAAAAACGGCTGTGGCGCTGAAGTTGCCTGTGAATGTGGAGTTGGTGGCATGTGAAACCCGCATGTGGAGCATTCGTTTGTGTGGGATGCTCTACCAGGTTCATTCCTAGATAATGCACTCAAAGGGCACTAAGCATAGAGTGTGAAAACTGAGTTTCCTTGAGAGCTGCTTGGAAGCCTGATGGTGTGTGAAGTTAGTGAGCCAAATGGAGTTGTTCTCCCACAAGAACCACTCGGCTGATCCTTCTTCAATATGCCCTTCACCAACATGCAGTGTTTCCTTGATTGAATTAGCTCTCACACCAATATTTGCGTCTAGAGCCTTTGCATTGAGGGCTATCTGAAAACGGCTGTGGCGCTGAAGTTGCCTGTGAATGTGGAGTTGGTGGCATGTGAAACCCGCATGTGGAGCATTCGTTTGTGTGGGATGCTGACCAAGCTTCATTTCAGTCCTGGGCACACAAAGAGCACTAAGCATAGAGGGTGAAAACTGAGTTTCCTTGAGAGCTGCTTGGAAGCCTGATGGTGTGTGAAGTTAGTGAGCCAAATGGAGTTGTTCTCCCACAAGAACCACTCGGCTGATCCTTCTTCAATATGCCCTTCACCAACATGCAGTGTTTCCTTGATTGAATCAGCTCTCACACCAATATTTGCGTCTAGAGCCTTTGCATTGAGGGCTATCTGAAAACGGCTGTGGCGCTGAAGTTGCCTGTGAATGTGGAGTTGGTGGCATGTGAAACCCGTATGTGGAGCATTCGTTTGTGTGGGATGCTCTACCAGGTTCATTCCTAGATAATGCACTCAAAGGGCACTAAGCATAGAGTGTGAAAACTGAGTTTCCTTGAGAGCTGCTTGGAAGCCTGACGGTGTGTGAAGTTAGTGAGCCAAATGGAGTTGTTCTCCCACAAGAACCACTCGGCTGATCCTTCTTCAATATGCCCTTCACCAACATGCAGTGTTTCCTTGATTGAATTAGCTCTCACACCAATATTTGCGTCTAGAGCCTTTGCATTGAGGGCTATCTGAAAACGGCTGTGGCGCTGAAGTTGCCTGTGAATGTGGAGTTGGTGGCATGTGAAACCCGCATGTGGAGCATTCGTTTGTGTGGGATGCTCTACCAGGTTCATTTCAGTCCTAGCCATACAAACGGCACTAAGCATAGAGTGTGAAAACTGAGTTTCCTTGAGAGCTGCTTGGAAGCCTGATGGTGTGTGAAGTTAGTGAGCCAAATGGAGTTGTTCTCCCACAAGAACAACTCGGCTGATCCTTCTTCAATATGCCCTTCACCAACATGCAGTGTTTCCTTGATTGAATTAGCTCTCACACCAATATTTGCGTCTAGAGCCTTTGCATTGAGGGCTATCTGAAAACGGCTGTGGCGCTGAAGTTGCCTGTGAATGTGGAGTTGGTGGCATGTGAAACCCGCATGTGGAGCATTCGTTTGTGTGGGATGCTCTACCAGGTTCATATCTAAATAATGCACTCAAAGGGCACTAAGCATAGAGTGTGAAAACTGAGTTTCCTTGAGAGCTGTTTGGAAGCCTGATGGTGTGTGAATTTAGTGAGCCAAATGGAGTTGTTCTCCCACAAGAACCACTCGGCTGATCCTTCTTCAATATGCCCTTCACCAACATGCAGTGTTTCCTTGATTGAATTAGCTCTCACACCAATATTTGCGTCTAGAGCCTTTGCATTGAGGGCTATCTGAAAACGGCTGTGGCGCTGAAGTTGCCTGTGAATGTGGAGTTGGTGGCATGTGAAACCCGCATGTGGAGCATTCGTTTGTGTGGGATGCTCTACCAGGTTCATTTCAGTCCTAGCCATACAAAGGGCACTAAGCATAGAGTGTGAAAACTGAGTTTCCTTGAGAGCTGCTTGGAAGCCTGATGGTGTGTGAAGTTAGTGAGCCAAATGGAGTTGTTCTCCCACAAGAACCACTCGGCTGATCCTTCTTCAATATGCCCTTCACCAACATGCAGTGTTTCCTTGATTGAATTAGCTCTCACACCAATATTTGCGTCTAGAGCCTTTGCATTGGGGGCTATCTGAAAATTGCTGTGGCGCTGAAGTTGCCTGTGAATGTGGAGTTGGTGGCATGTGAAACCCGCATGTGGAGCATTCGTTTGTGTGCGATGCTCTACCAGGTTCATTCCTAGATAATGCACTCAAAGGGCACTAAACATAGAGCGTGAAAACTGAGTTTCCTTGCGAGCTGCTTGGAAGCCTGATGGTGTGTGAAGTTAGTGATCCAAATGGAGTTGTTCTCCCACAAGAACCACTCGGCTGATCCTTCTTCAATATGCCCTTCACCAACATGCAGTGTTTCCTTGATTGAATTAGCTCTCACACCAATATTTGCGTCTAGAGCCTTTGCATTGAGGGCTATCTGAAAACGGCTGTGGCGCTGAAGTTGCCTGTGAATGTGGAGTTGGTGGCATGTGAAACCCGCATGTGGAACATTCGTTTGTGTGGGATGCTCTACCAGGTTCATTCCTAAATAATGCACTCAAAGGGCACTAAGCATAGAGTGTGAAAACTGAGTTTCCTTGAGAGCTGCTTGGAAGCCTGATGGTGTGTGAAGTTATTGAGCCAAATGGAGTTGTTCTCCCACAAGAACCACTCGGCTGATCCTTCTTCAATATGCCCTTCACCAACATGCAGTGTTTCCTTGATTGAATTAGCTCTCACACCAATATTTGCGTCTAGAGCCTTTGCATTGAGGGCTATCTGAAAACGGCTGTGGCGCTGAAGTTGCCTGTGAATGTGGAGTTGGTGGCATGTGAAACCCGCATGTGGAGCATTCGTTTGTGTGGGATGCTCTACCAGGTTCATTCCTAGATAATGCATTCAAAGGGCACTAAACATAGAGTGTGAAAACTGAGTTTCCTTGAGAGCTGCTTGGAAGCCTGATGGTGTGTGAAGTTAGTGAGCCAAATGGAGTTGTTCTCCCACAAGAACCACTCGGCTGATCCTTCTTTAATATGCCCTTCACCAACATGCAGTGTTTCCTTGATTGAATTAGCTCTCACACCAATATTTGCGTCTAGAGCCTTTGCATTGAGGGCTATCTGAAAACGGCTGTGGCGCTGAAGTTGCCTGTGAATCTGGAGTTGGTGGCATGTGAAACCCGCATGTGGAGCATTCGTTTGTGTGGGATGCTGACCAAGCTTCATTTCAGTCCTGGGCACAGAAAGAGCACTAAGCATAGAGTGTGAAAACTGAGTTTCCTTGAGAGCTGCTTGGAAGCCTGATGGTGTGTGAAGTTAGTGAGCCAAATGGAGTTGTTCTCCCACAAGAACAACTCGGCTGATCCTTCTTCAATATGCCCTTCACCAACATGCAGTGTTTCCTTGATTGAATTAGCTCTCACACCAATATTTGCGTCTAGAGCCTTTGCATTGAGGGCTATCTGAAAACGGCTGTGGCGCTGAAGTTGCCTGTGAATGTGGAGTTGGTGGCATGTGAAACCCGTATGTGGAGCATTCGTTTGTGTGGGATGCTCTACCAGGTTCATTCCTAGATAATGCACTCAAAGGGCACTAAGCATAGAGTGTGAAAACTGAGTTTCCTTGAGAGCTGCTTGGAAGCCTGATGGTGTGTGAAGTTAGTGAGCCAAATGGAGTTGTTCTCCCACAAGAACCACTCGTCTGATCCTTCTTCAATATGCCCTTTACCAACATGCAGTGTTTCCTTGATTGAATTAGCTCTCACACCAATATTTGCGTCTAGAGCCTTTGCATTGAGGGCTATCTGAAAACGGCTGTGGCGCTGAAGTTGCCTGTGAATGTGGAGTTGGTGGCATGTGAAACCCGCATGTGGAGCATTCGTTTGTGTGGGATGCTCTACCAGGTTCATTCCTAGATAATGCATTCAAAGGGCACTAAACATAGAGTGTGAAAACTGAGTTTCCTTGAGAGCTGCTTGGAAGCCTGATGGTGTGTGAAGTTAGTGAGCCAAATGGAGTTGTTCTCCCACAAGAACCACTCGGCTGATCCTTCTTCAATATGCCCTTCACCAACATGCAGTGTTTCCTTGATTGAATTAGCTCTCACACAAATATTTGCGTCTAGAGCCTTTGCATTGAGGGCTATCTGAAAACGGCTGTGGCGCTGAAGTTGCCTGTGATTGTGGAGTTGTTGGCATGTGAAACCCGTATGTGGAGCATTCGTTTGTGTGGGATGCTCTACCAGGTTCATTTCAGTCCTCTCCATACAAAGGGCACTAAGCATAGAGTGTGAAAACTGAGTTTCCTTGAGAGCTGCTTGGAAGCCTGATGGTGTGTGAAGTTAGTGAGCCAAATGGAGTTGTTCTCCCACAAGAACCACTCGGCTGATCCTTCTTCAATATGCCCTTCACCAACATGCAGTGTTTCCTTGATTGAATTAGCTCTCACACCAATATTTGCGTCTAGAGCCTTTGCATTGAGGGCTATCTGAAAACGGCTGTGGCGCTGAAGTTGCCTGTGAATGTGGAGTTGGTGGCATGTGAAACACGCATGTGGAGCATTCGTTTGTGTGGGATGCTCTACCAGGTTCATTCCTAGATAATGCACTCAAAGGGCACTAAGCATAGAGTGTGAAAACTGAGTTTCCTTGAGAGCTGTTTGGAAGCCTGATGGTGTGTGAAGTTAGTGAGCCAAATGGAGTTGTTCTCCCACAAGAACCACTCGGCTGATCCTTCTTCAATATGCCCTTCACCAACATGCAGTGTTTCCTTGATTGAATTAGCTCTCACACCAATATTTGCGTCTAGAGCCTTTGCATTGAGGGCTATCTGAAAATGGCTGTGGCGCTGAAGTTGCCTGTGAATGTGGAGTTGGTGGCATGTGAAACCCGCATGTGGAGCATTCGTTTGTGTGGGATGCTCTACCAGGTTCATTCCTAGATAATGCACTCAAAGGGCACTAAGCATAGAGTGTGAAAACTGAGTTTCCTTGAGAGCTGCTTGGAAGCCTGATGGTGTGTGAAGTTAGTGAGCCAAATGGAGTTGTTCTCCCACAAGAACCACTCGGCTGATCCTTCTTCAATATGCCCTTCACCAACATGCAGTGTTTCCTTGATTGAATTAGCTCTCACACCAATATTTGCGTCTAGAGCCTTTGCATTGAGGGCTATCTGAAAACGGCTGTGGCGCTGAAGTTGCCTGTGAATGTGGAGTTGGTGGCATGTGAAACCCGCATGTGGAGCATTCGTTTGTGTGGGATGCTGACCAAGCTTCATTTCAGTCCTGGGCACACAAAGAGCACTAAGCATAGAGGGTGAAAACTGAGTTTCCTTGAGAGCTGCTTGGAAGCCTGATGGTGTGTGAAGTTAGTGAGCCAAATGGAGTTGTTCTCCCACAAGAACCACTCGGCTGATCCTTCTTCAATATGCCCTTCACCAACATGCAGTGTTTCCTTGATTGAATTAGCTCTCACACCAATATTTGCGTCTAGAGCCTTTGCATTGAGGGCTATCTGAAAACGGCTGTGGCGCTGAAGTTGCCTGTGAATGTGGAGTTGGTGGCATGTGAAACCCGCATGTGGAGCATTCGTTTGTGTGGGATGCTCTACCAGGTTCATTCCTAGATAATGCATTCAAAGGGCACTAAACATAGAGTGTGAAAACTGAGTTTCCTTGAGAGCTGCTTGGAAGCCTGATGGTGTGTGAAGTTAGTGAGCCAAATGGAGTTGTTCTCCCACAAGAACCACTCGGCTGATCCTTCTTCAATATGCCCTTCACCAACATGCAGTGTTTCCTTGATTGAATTAGCTCTCACACCAATATTTGCGTCTAGAGCCTTTGCATTGAGGGCTATCTGAAAACGGCTGTGGCGCTGAAGTTGCCTGTGATTGTGGAGTTGTTGGCATGTGAAACCCGTATGTGGACCATTCGTTTGTGTGGGATGCTCTACCAGGTTCATTTCAGTCCTCGCCATACAAAGGGCACTAAGCATAGAGTGTGAAAACTGAGTTTCCTTGAGAGCTGCTTGGAAGCCTGATGGTGTGTGAAGTTAGTGAGCCAAATGGAGTTGTTCTCCCACAAGAACCACTCGGCTGATCCTTCTTCAATATGCCCTTCACCAACATGCAGTGTTTCCTTGATTGAATTAGCTCTCACACCAATATTTGCGTCTAGAGCCTTTGCATTGAGGGCTATCTGAAAACGGCTGTGGCGCTGAAGTTGCCTGTGAATGTGGAGTTGGTGGCATGTGAAACACGCATGTGGAGCATTCGTTTGTGTGGGATGCTCTACCAGGTTCATTCCTAGATAATGCACTCAAAGGGCACTAAGCATAGAGTGTGAAAACTGAGTTTCCTTGAGAGCTGTTTGGAAGCCTGATGGTGTGTGAAGTTAGTGAGCCAAATGGAGTTGTTCTCCCACAAGAACCACTCGTCTGATCCTTCTTCAATATGCCCTTCACCAACATGCAGTGTTTCCTTGATTGAATTAGCTCTCACACCAATATTTGCGTCTAGAGCCTTTGCATTGAGGGCTATCTGAAAACGGCTGTGGCGCTGAAGTTGCCTGTGAATGTGGAGTTGGTGGCATGTGAAACCCGCATGTGGAGCATTCGTTTGTGTGGGATGCTCTACCAGGTTCATTCCTAGATAATGCACTCAAAGGGCACTAAGCATAGAGTGTGAAAACTGAGTTTCCTTGAGAGCTGCTTGGAAGCCTGATGGTGTGTGAAGTTAGTGAGCCAAATGGAGTTGTTCTCCCACAAGAACCACTCGGCTGATCCTTCTTCAATATGCCCTTCACCAACATGCAGTGTTTCCTTGATTGAATTAGCTCTCACACCAATATTTGCGTCTAGAGCCTTTGCATTGAGGGTTATCTGAAAACGGCTGTGGCGCTGAAGTTGCCTGTGAATGTGGAGTTGGTGGCATGTGAAACCCGCATGTGGAGCATTCGTTTGTGTGGGATGCTGACCAAGCTTCATTTCAGTCCTGGGCACACAAAGAGCACTAAGCATAGAGTGTGAAAACTGAGTTTCCTTGAGAGCTGCTTGGAAGCCTGATGGTGTGTGAAGTTAGTGAGCCAAATGGAGTTGTTCTCCCACAAGAACCACTCGGCTGATCCTTCTTCAATATGCCCTTCACCAACATGCAGTGTTTCCTTGATTGAATTAGCTCTCACACCAATATTTGCGTCTAGAGCCTTTGCATTGAGGGCTATCTGAAAACGGCTGTGGCGCTGAAGTTGCCTGTGAATGTGGAGTTGGTGGCATGTGAAACCCGCATGTGGAGCATTCGTTTGTGTGGGATGCTCTACCAGGTTCATTCCTAGATAATGCATTCAAAGGGCACTAAACATAGAGTGTGAAAACTGAGTTTCCTTGCGAGCTGCTTGGAAGCCTGATGGTGTGTGAAGTTAGTGAGCCAAATGGAGTTGTTCTCCCACAAGAACCACTCGGCTGATCCTTCTTCAATATGCCCTTCACCAACATGCAGTGTTTCCTTGATTGAATTAGCTCTCACACCAATATTTGCGTCTAGAGCCTTTGCATTGAGGGCTATCTGAAAACGGCTGTGGCGCTGAAGTTGCCTGTGAATGTGGAGTTGGTGGCATGTGAAACCCGCATGTGGAGCATTCGTTTGTGTGGGATGCTCTACCAGGTTCATTCCTAGATAATGCACTCAAAGGGCACTAAGCATAGAGTGTGAAAACTGAGTTTCCTTGAGAGCTGCTTGGAAGCCTGATGGTGTGTGAAGTTAGTGAGCCAAATGGAGTTGTTCTCCCACAAGAACCACTCTGCTGATCCTTCTTCAATATGCCCTTCACCAACATGCAGTGTTTCCTTGATTGAATTAGCTCTCACACCAATATTTGCGTCTAGAGCCTTTGCATTGAGGGCTATCTGAAAACGGCTGTGGCGCTGAAGTTGCCTGTGAATGTGGAGTTGGTGGCATGTGAAACCCGCATGTGGAGCATTCGTTTGTGTGGGATGCTGACCAAGCTTCATTTCAGTCCTGGGCACACAAAGAGCACTAAGCATAGAGTGTGAAAACTGAGTTTCCTTGAGAGCTGCTTGGAAGCCTGATGGTGTGTGAAGTTAGTGAGCCAAATGGAGTTGTTCTCCCACAAGAACCACTCGGCTGATCCTTCTTCAATATGCCCTTCACCAACATGCAGTGTTTCCTTGATTGAATTAGCTCTCACACAAATATTTGCGTCTAGAGCCTTTGCATTGAGGGCTATCTGAAAACGGCTGTGGCGCTGAAGTTGCCTGTGAATGTGGAGTTGGTGGCATGTGAAACCCGCATGTGGAGCTTTCGTTTGTGTGGGATGCTCTACCAGGTTCATTCCTAGATAATGCATTCATAGGGCACTAAACATAGAGTGTGAAAACTGAGTTTCCTTGAGAGCTGCTTGGAAGCCTGATGGTGTGTGAAGTTAGTGAGCCAAATGGAGTTGTTCTCCCACAAGAACCACTCGGCTGATCCTTCTTCAATATGCCCTTCACCAACATGCAGTGTTTCCTTGATTGAATTAACTCTCACACCAATATTTGCGTCTAGAGCCTTTGCATTGAGGGCTATCTGAAAACGGCTGTGGCGCTGAAGTTGCCTGTGAATGTGGAGTTGGTGGCATGTGAAACCCGCATGTGGAGCATTCGTTTGTGTGGGATGCTGACCAAGCTTCATTTCAGTCCTGGGCACACAAAGAGCACTAAGCATAGAGTGTGAAAACTGAGTTTCCTTGAGAGCTGCTTGGAAGCCTGATGGTGTGTGAAGTTAGTGAGCCAAATGGAGTTGTTCTCCCACAAGAACCACTCGGCTGATCCTTCTTCAATATGCCCTTCACCAACATGCAGTGTTTCCTTGATTGAATTAGCTCTCACACCAATATTTGCGTCTAGAGCCTTTGCATTGGGGGCTATCTGAAAACGGCTGTGGCGCTGAAGTTGCCTGTGATTGTGGAGTTGTTGGCATGTGAAACCCGTATGTGGAGCATTCGTTTGTGTGGGATGCTCTACCAGGTTCATTTCAGTCCTCGCCATACAAAGGGCACTAAGCATAGAGTGTGAAAACTGAGTTTCCTTGAGAGCTGCTTGGAAGCCTGATGGTGTGTGAAGTTAGTGAGCCAAATGGAGTTGTTCTCCCACAAGAACCACTCGTCTGATCCTGCTTCAATATGCCCTTCACCAACATGCAGTGTTTCCTTGATTGAATTAGCTCTCACACCAATATTTGCGTCTAGAGCCTTTGCATTGAGGGCTATCTGAAAACGGCTGTGGCGCTGAAGTTGCCTGTGAATGTGGAGTTGGTGGCATGTGAAACCCGCATGTGGAGCATTCGTTTGTGTGGGATGCTGACCAAGCTTCATTTCAGTCCTGGGCACACAAAGAGCACTAAGCATAGAGTGTGAAAACTGAGTTTCCTTGAGAGCTGCTTGGAAGCCTGATGGTGTGTGAAGTTAGTGAGCCAAATGGAGTTGTTCTCCCACAAGAACCACTCGGCTGATCCTTCTTCAATATGCCCTTCACCAACAGGCAGTGTTTCCTTGATTGAATTAGCTCTCACACCAATATTTGCGTCTAGAGCCTTTGCATTGAGGGCTATCTGAAAACGGCTGTGGCGCTGAAGTTGCCTGTGAATGTGGAGTTGGTGGCATGTGAAACCCGCATGTGGAGCATTCGTTTGTGTGGGATGCTGACCAAGCTTCATTTCAGTCCTGGGCACACAAAGAGCACTAAGCATAGAGGGTGAAAACTGAGTTTCCTTGAGAGCTGCTTGGAAGCCTGATGGTGTGAAGTTAGTGAGCCAAATGGAGTTGTTCTCCCACAAGAACCACTCGGCTGATCCTTCTTCAATATGCCCTTCACCAACATGCAGTGTTTCCTTGATTGAATTAGCTCTCACACCAATATTTGCGTCGAGAGCCTTTGCATTGAGGGCTATCTGAAAACGGCTGTGGCGCTGAAGTTGCCTGTGAATGTGGAGTTGGTGGCATGTGAAACCCGCATGTGGAGCATTCGTTTGTGTGGGATGCTCTACCAGGTTCATTCCTAGATAATTCATTCAAAGGGCACTAAACATAGAGTGTGAAACCTGAGTTTCCTTGAGAGCTGCTTGGAAGCCTGATGGTGTGTGAAGTTAGTGAGCCAAATGGAGTTGTTCTCCCACAAGAACCACTCGGCTGATCCTTCTTCAATATGCCCTTCACCAACATGCAGTGTTTCCTTGATTGAATTAGCTCTCACACCAATATTTGCGTCTAGAGCCTTTGCATTGAGGGCTATCTGAAAACGGCTGTGGCGCTGAAGTTGCCTGTGATTGTGGAGTTGTTGGCATGTGAAACCCGTATGTGGAGCATTCGTTTGTGTGGGATGCTCTACCAGGTTCATTTCAGTCCTCGCCATACAAAGAGCACTAAGCATAGAGTGTGAAAACTGAGTTTCCTTGAGAGCTGCTTGGAAGCCTGATGGTGTGTGAAGTTAGTGAGCCAAATGGAGTTGTTCTCCCACAAGAACCACTCGGCTGATCCTTCTTCAATATGCCCTTCACCAACATGCAGTGTTTCCTTGATTGAATTAGCTCTCACACCAATATTTGCGTCTAGAGCCTTTGCATTGAGGGCTATCTGAAAACGGCTGTGGCGCTGAAGTTGCCTGTGAATGTGGAGTTGGTGGCATGTGAAACCCGCATGTGGAGCATTCGTTTGTGTGGGATGCTCTACCAGGTTCATTCCTAGATAATGCACTCAAAGGGCACTAAGCATAGAGTGTGAAAACTGAGTTTCCTTGAGAGTTGTTTGGAAGCCTGATGGTGTGTGAAGTTAGTGAGCCAAATGGAGTTGTTCTCCCACAAGAACCACTCGTCTGATCCTTCTTCAATATGCCCTTCACCAACATGCAGTGTTTCCTTGATTGAATTAGCTCTCACACCAATATTTGCGTCTAGAGCCTTTGCATTGAGGGCTAACTGAAAACGGCTGTGGCGCTGAAGTTGCCTGTGAATGTGGAGTTGGTGGCATGTGAAACCCGCATGTGGAGCATTCGTTTGTGTGGGATGCTCTACCAGGTTCATTCCTAGATAATGCACTCAAACGGCACTAAGCATAGAGTGTGAAAACTGAGTTTCCTTGAGAGCTGCTTGGAAGCCTGATGGTGTGTGAAGTTAGTGAGCCAAATGGAGTTGTTCTCCCACAAGAACCACTCGGCTGATCCTTCTTCAATATGCCCTTCACCAACATGCAGTGTTTCCTTGATTGAATTAGCTCTCACACAAATATTTGCGTCTAGAGCCTTTGCATTGAGGGCTATCTGAAAACGGCTGTGGCGCTGAAGTTGCCTGTGAATGTGGAGTTGGTGGCATGTGAAACCCGCATGTGGAGCATTCATTTGTGTGGGATGCTCTACCAGGTTCATTCCTAGATAATGCATTCAAAGAGCACTAAACATAGAGTGTGAAAACTGAGTTTCCTTGAGAGCTGCTTGGAAGCCTGATGGTGTGTGAAGTTAGTGAGCCAAATGGAGTTGTTCTCCCACAAGAACCACTCGGCTGATCCTTCTTCAATATGCCCTTCACCAACATGCAGTGTTTCCTTGATTGAATTAACTCTCACACCAATATTTGCGTCTAGAGCCTTTGCATTGAGGGCTATCTGAAAACGGCTGTGGCGCTGAAGTTGCCTGTGAATGTGGAGTTGGTGGCATGTGAAACCCGCATGTGGAGCATTCGTTTGTGTGGGATGCTGACCAAGCTTCATTTCAGTCCTGGGCACACAAAGAGCACTAAGCATAGATTGTGAAAACTGAGTTTCCTTGAGAGCTGCTTGGAAGCCTGATGGTGTGTGAAGTTAGTGAGCCAAATGGAGTTGTTCTCCCACAAGAACCACTCGGCTGATCCTTCTTCAATATGCCCTTCACCAACATGCAGTGTTTCCTTGATTGAATTAGCTCTCACACCAATATTTGCGTCTAGAGCCTTTGCATTGGGGGCTATCTGAAAACGGCTGTGGCGCTGAAGTTGCCTGTGATTGTGGAGTTGTTGGCATGTGAAACCCGTATGTGGAGCATTCGTTTGTGTGGAATGCTCTACCAGGTTCATTTCAGTCCTCGCCATACAAAAGGCACTAAGCATAGAGTGTGAAAACTGAGTTTCCTTGAGAGCTGCTTGGAAGCCTGATGGTGTGTGAAGTTAGTGAGCCAAATGGAGTTGTTCTCCCACAAGAACCACTCGTCTGATCCTGCTTCAATATGCCCTTCACCAACATGCAGTGTTTCCTTGATTGAATTAGCTCTCACACCAATATTTGCGTCTAGAGCCTTTGCATTGAGGGCTATCTGAAAACGGCTGTGGCGCTGAAGTTGCCTGTGAATGTGGAGTTGGTGGCATGTGAAACCCGCATGTGGAGCATTCGTTTGTGTGGGATGCTCTACCAGGTTCATTCCTAGATAATGCACTCAAAGGGCACTAAGCATAGAGTGTGAAAACTGAGTTTCCTTGAGAGCTGCTTGGAAGCCTGATGGTGTGTGAAGTTAGTGAGCCAAATGGAGTTGTTCTCCCACAAGAACCACTCGGCTGATCCTTCTTCAATATGCCCTTCACCAACATGCAGTGTTTCCTTGATTGAATTAGCTCTCACACAAATATTTGCGTCTAGAGCCTTTGCATTGAGGGCTATCTGAAAACGGCTGTGGCGCTGAAGTTGCCTGTGAATGTGGAGTTGGTGGCATGTGAAACCCGCATGTGGAGCATTCGTTTGTGTGGGATGCTGACCAAGCTTCATTTCAGTCCTGGGCACACAAAGAGCACTAAGCATAGAGTGTGAAAACTGAGTTTCCTTGAGAGCTGCTTGGAAGCCTGATGGTGTGTGAAGTTAGTGAGCCAAATGGAGTTGTTCTCCCACAAGAACCACTCGGCTGATCCTTCTTCAATATGCCCTTCACCAACATGCAGTGTTTCCTTGATTGAATTAGCTCTCACACCAATATTTGAGTCTAGAGCCTTTGCATTGAGGGCTATCTGAAAACGGCTGTGGCGCTGAAGTTGCCTGTGAATGTGGAGTTGGTGGCATGTGAAACCCGCATGTGGAGCATTCGTTTGTGTGGGATGCTGACCAAGCTTCATTTCAGTCCTGGGCACACAAAGAGCACTAAGCATAGAGGGTGAAAACTGAGTTTCCTTGAGAGCTGCTTGGAAGCCTGATGGTGTGTGAAGTTAGTGAGCCAAATGGAGTTGTTCTCCCACAAGAACCACTCGGCTGATCCTTCTTCAATATGCCCTTCACCAACATGCAGTGTTTCCTTGATTGAATTAGCTCTCACACCAATATTTGCGTCTAGAGCCTTTGCATTGAGGGCTATCTGAAAACGGCTGTGGCGCTGAAGTTGCCTGTGAATGTGGAGTTGGTGGCATGTGAAACCCGCATGTGGAGCATTCGTTTGTGTGGGATGCTCTACCAGGTTCATTCCTTGATAATGCATTCAAAGGGCACTAAACATAGAGTGTGAAAACTGAGTTTCCTTGAGAGCTGCTTGGAAGCCTGATGGTGTGTGAAGTTAGTGAGCCAAATGGAGTTGTTCTCCCACAAGAACCACTCAGCTGATCCTTCTTCAATATGCCCTTCACCAACATGCAGTGTTTCCTTGATTGAATTAGCTCTCACACCAATATTTGCGTCTAGAGCCTTTGCATTGAGGGCTATCTGAAAACGGCTGTGGCGCTGAAGTTGCCTGTGAATGTGGAGTTGGTGGCATGTGAAACCCGTATGTGGAGCATTCGTTTGTGTGGGATGCTCTACCAGGTTCATTCCTAGATAATGCACTCAAAGGGCACTAAGCATAGAGTGTGAAACCTGAGTTTCCTTGAGAGCTGCTTGGAAGCCTGATGGTGTGTGAAGTTAGTGAGCCAAATGGAGTTGTTCTCCCACAAGAACCACTCGGCTGATCCTTC
Source organism: Ochotona princeps (assembly GCF_030435755.1). NCBI lineage: Eukaryota > Metazoa > Chordata > Mammalia > Lagomorpha > Ochotonidae > Ochotona > Ochotona princeps. Next base: position 47,907 of record NW_026698063.1, read on the forward strand.
TTCAATATGCCCTTCACCAACATGCAGTGTTTCCTTGATTGAATTAGCTCTCACACCAATATTTGCGTCTAGAGCCTGTGCATTGAGGGCTATCTGAAAACGGCTGTGGCACTGAAGTTGCCTGTGAATGTGGAGTTGGTGGCATGTGAAACCCGCATGTGCAGCATTCGTTTGTGTGGGATGCTCTACCAGGTTCATTCCTAGATAATGCACTCAAAGGGCACTAAGCATAGAGTGTGAAAACTGAGTTTCCTTGAGAGCTGCTTGGAAGCCTGATGGTGTGTGAAGTTAGTGAGCCAAATGGAGTTGTTCTCCCACAAGAACCACTCGGCTGATCCTTCTTCAATATGCCCTTCACCAACATGCAGTGTTTCCTTGATTGAATTAGCTCTCACACCAATATTTGCGTCTAGAGCCTTTGCATTGAGGGCTATCTGAAAACGGCTGTGGCGCTGAAGTTGCCTGTGAATGTGGAGTTGGTGGCATGTGAAACCCGCATGTGGAGCATTCGTTTGTGTGGGATGCTCTACCAGGTTCATTCCTAGATAATGCACTCAAAGGGCACTAAGCATAGAGTGTGAAAACTGAGTTTCCTTGAGAGCTGCTTGGAAGCCTGATGGTGTGTGAAGTTAGTGAGCCAAATGGAGTTGTTCTCCCACAAGAACCACTCGGCTGATCCTTCTTCAATATGCCCTTCACCAACATGCAGTGTTTCCTTGATTGAATTAGCTCTCACACCAATATTTGCGTCTAGAGCCTTTGCATTGGGGGCTATCTGAAAACGGCTGTGGCGCTGAAGTTGCCTGTGAATGTGGAGTTGGTGGCATGTGAAAACCGCATGTGGAGTATTCGTTTGTGTGGGATGCTCTACCAGGTTCATTCCTAGATAATGCACTCAAAGGGCACTAAGCATAGAGTGTGAAAACTGAGTTTCCTTGAGAGCTGCTTGGAAGCCTGATGGTGTGTGAAGTTAGTGAGCCAAATGGAGTTGTTCTCCCACAAGAACCACTCTGCTGATCCTTCTTCAATATGTCCTTCACCAACATGCAGTGTTTCCTTGATTGAATTAGCTCTCACACCAATATTTGCGTCTAGAGCCTTTGTATTGGGGGCTATCTGAAAACGGCTGTGGCGCTGAAGTTGCCTGTGAATGTGGAGTTGGTGGCATGTGAAAACCGCATGTGGAGCATTCGTTTGTGTGGGATGCTCTACCAGGTTCATTCCCAGATAATGCACTCAAAGGGCACTAAGCATAGAGTGTGAAAACTGAGTTTCCTTGAGAGCTGCTTGGAAGCCTGATGGTGTGTGAAGTTAGTGAGCCAAATGGAGTTGTTCTCCCACAAGAACCACTCGGCTGATCCTTCTTCAATATGCCCTTCACCAACATGCAGTGTTTCCTTGATTGAATTAGCTCTCACACCAATATTTGCGTCTAGAGCCTTTGCATTGAGGGCTATCTGAAAACGGCTGTGGCGCTGAAGTTGCCTGTGAATGTGGAGTTGGTGGCATGTGAAACCCGCATGTGGAGCATTCGTTTGTGTGGGATGCTCTACCAGGTTCATTTCAGTCCTAGCCATACAAAGGGCACTAAGCATAGAGTGTGAAAACTGAGTTTCCTTGAGAGCTGCTTGGAAGCCTGATGGTGTGTGAAGTTAGTGAGCCAAATGGAGTTGTTCTCCCACAAGAACCACTCGGCTGATCCTTCTTCAATATGCCCTTCACCAACATGCAGTGTTTCCTTGATTGAATTAGCTCTCACACCAATATTTGCGTCTAGAGCCTTTGCATTGAGGGCTATCTGAAAACGGCTGTGGCGCTGAAGTTGCCTGTGAATGTGGAGTTGGTGGCATGTGAAACCCGCATGTGGAGCATTCGTTTGTGTGGGATTCTCTACCAGGTTCATTCCTAGATAATGCACTCAAAGGGCACTAAGCATAGAGTGTGAAAACTGAGTTTCCTTGAGAGCTGCTTGGAAGCCTGATGGTGTGTGAAGTTAGTGAGCCAAATGGAGTTGTTCTCCCACAAGAACCACTCGGCTGATCCTTCTTCAATATGCCCTTCACCAACATGCAGTGTTTCCTTGATTGAATTAGCTCTCACACCAATATTTGCGTCTAGAGCCTTTGCATTGAGGGCTATCTGAAAACGGCTGTGGCGCTGAAGTTGCCTGTGAATGTGGAGTTGGTGGCATGTGAAACCCGCATGTGGAGCATTCGTTTGTGTGGGATGCTCTACCAGGTTCATTCCTAGATAATGCACTCAAAGGGCACTAAGCATAGAGTGTGAAAACTGAGTTTCCTTGAGAGCTGCTTGGAAGCCTGATGGTGTGTGAAGTTAGTAAGCCAAATGGAGTTGTTCTCCCACAAGAACCACTCGGCTGATCCTTCTTCAATATGCCCTTCACCAACATGCAGTGTTTCCTTGATTGAATTAGCTCTCACACCAATATTTGCGTCTAGAGCCTTTGCATTGGGGGCTATCTGAAAACGGCTGTGGCGCTGAAGTTGCCTGTGAATGTGGAGTTGGTGGCATGTGAAACCCGCATGTGGAGTATTCGTTTGTGTGGGATGCTCTACCAGGTTCATTCCTAGATAATGCACTCAAAGGGCACTAAGCATAGAGTGTGAAAACTGAGTTTCCTTGAGAGCTGCTTGGAAGCCTGATGGTGTGTGAAGTTAGTGAGCCAAATGGAGTTGTTCTCCCACAAGAACCACTCTGCTGATCCTTCTTCAATATGTCCTTCACCAACATGCAGTGTTTCCTTGATTGAATTAGCTCTCACACCAATATTTGCGTCTAGAGCCTTTGCATTGGGGGCTATCTGAAAACGGCTGTGGCGCTGAAGTTGCCTGTGAATGTGGAGTTGGTGGCATGTGAAAACCGCATGTGGAGCATTCGTTTGTGTGGGATGCTCTACCAGGTTCATTCCTAGATAATGCACTCAAAGGGCACTAAGCATAGAGTGTGAAAACTGAGTTTCCTTGAGAGCTGCTTGGAAGCCTGATGGTGTGTGAAGTTAGTGAGCCAAATGGAGTTGTTCTCCCACAAGAACCACTCGGCTGATCCTTCTTCAATATGCCCTTCACCAACATGCAGTGTTTCCTTGATTGAATTAGCTCTCACACCAATATTTGCGTCTAGAGCCTTTGCATTGAGGGCTATCTGAAAACGGCTGTGGCGCTGAAGTTGCCTGTGAATGTGGAGTTGGTGGCATGTGAAACCCGCATGTGGAGCATTCGTTTGTGTGGAATGCTCTACCAGGTTCATTCATAGATAATGCACACAAAGAGCACTAAGCATAGAGTGTGAAAACTGAGTTTCCTTGAGAGCTGCTTGGAAGCCTGATGGTGTGTGAAGTTAGTGAGCCAAATGGAGTTGTTCTCCCACAAGAACCACTCGGCTGATCCTGCTTCAATATGCCCTTCACCAACATGCAGTGTTTCCTTGATTGAATTAGCTCTCACACCAATATTTGCGTCTAGAGCCTTTGCATTGAGGGCTATCTGAAAACGGCTGTGGCGCTGAAGTTGCCTGTGAATGTGGAGTTGGTGGCATGTGAAACCCGCATGTGGAGCATTCGTTTGTGTGGGATGCTCTACCAGGTTCATTCCTAGATAATGCACTCAAAGGGCACTAAGCATAGAGTGTGAAAACTGAGTTTCCTTGAGAGCTGCTTGGAAGCCTGATGGTGTGTGAAGTTAGTGAGCCAAATGGAGTTGTTCTCCCACAAGAACCACTCTGCTGATCCTTCTTCAATATGTCCTTCACCAACATGCAGTGTTTCCTTGATTGAATTAGCTCTCACACCAATATTTGCGTCTAGAGCCTTTGCATTGAGGGCTATCTGAAAACGGCTGTGGCGCTGAAGTTGCCTGTGAATGTGGAGTTGGTGGCATGTGAAACCCGCATGTGGAGCATTCGTTTGTGTGGGATGCTCTACCAGGTTCATTCCTAGATAATGCACTCAAAGGGCACTAAGCATAGAGTGTGAAAACTGAGTTTCCTTGAGAGCTGCTTGGAAGCCTGATGGTGTGTGAAGTTAGTGAGCCAAATGGAGTTGTTCTCCCACAAGAACCACTCTGCTGATCCTTCTTCAATATGTCCTTCACCAACATGCAGTGTTTCCTTGATTGAATTAACTCTCACACCAATATTTGCGTCTAGAGCCTTTGCATTGGGGGCTATCTGAAAACGGCTGTGGCGCTGAAGTTGCCTGTGAATGTGGAGTTGGTGGCATGTGAAAACCGCATGTGGAGCATTCGTTTGTGTGGGATGCTCTGCCAGGTTCATTCCTAGATAATGCACTCAAAGGGCACTAAGCATAGAGTGTGAAAACTGAGTTTCCTTGAGAGCTGCTTGGAAGCCTGATGGTGTGTGAAGTTAGTGAGCCAAATGGAGTTGTTCTCCCACAAGAACCACTCGGCTGATCCTTCTTCAATATGCCCTTCACCAACATGCAGTGTTTCCTTGATTGAATTAGCTCTCACACCAATATTTGCGTCTAGAGCCTTTGCATTGAGGGCTATCTGAAAACGGCTGTGGCGCTGAAGTTGCCTGTGAATGTGGAGTTGGTGGCATGTGAAACCCGCATGTGGAGCATTCGTTTGTGTGGGATGCTCTACCAGGTTCATTCCTAGATAATGCACACAAAGAGCACTAAGCATAGAGTGTGAAAACTGAGTTTCCTTGAGAGCTGCTTGGAAGCCTGATGGTGTGTGAAGTTAGTGAGCCAAATGGAGTTGTTCTCCCACAAGAACCACTCGGCTGATCCTTCTTCAATATGCCCTTCACCAACATGCAGTGTTTCCTTGATTGAATTAGCTCTCACACCAATATTTGCGTCTAGAGCCTTTGCATTGAGGGCTATCTGAAAACGGCTGTGGCGCTGAAGTTGCCTGTGAATGTGGAGTTGGTGGCATGTGAAACCCGCATGTGGAGCATTCGTTTGTGTGGGATGCTGACCAATCTTCATTTCAGTCCTGGGCACACAAAGAGCACTAAGCATAGAGTGTGAAAACTGAGTTTCCTTGAGAGCTGCTTGGAAGCCTGATGGTGTGTGAAGTTAGTGAGCCAAATGGAGTTGTTCTCCCACAAGAACCACTCGGCTGATCCTTCTTCAATTTGCCCTTCACCAACATGCAGTGTTTCCTTGATTGAATTAGCTCTCACACCAATATTTGCGTCTAGAGCCTTTGCATTGAGGGCTATCTGAAAACGGCTGTGGCGCTGAAGTTGCCTGTGAATGTGGAGTTGGTGGCATGTGAAACCCGCATGTGGAGCATTCGTTTGTGTGGGATGCTCTACCAGGTTCATTCCTAGATAATGCATTCAAAGGGCACTAAACATAGAGTGTGAAAACTGAGTTTCCTTGAGAGCTGCTTGGAAGCCTGATGGTGTGTGAAGTTAGTGAGCCAAATGCAGTTGTTCTCCCACAAGAACCACTCGGCTGATCCTTCTTCAATATGCCCTTCACCAACATGCAGTGTTTCCTTGATTGAATTAGCTCTCACACCAATATTTGCGTCTAGAGCCTTTGCATTGAGGGCTATCTGAAAACGGCTGTGGCGCTGAAGTTGCCTGTGAATGTGGAGTTGGTGGCATGTGAAACCCGCATGTGGAGCATTCGTTTGTGTGGGATGCTCTATCAGGTTCATTCCTTGATAATGCATTTAAATGGCACTAAACATAGAGTGTGAAAACTGAGTTTCCTTGAGAGCTGCTTGGAAGCCTGATGGTGTGTGAAGTTAGTGAGCCAAATGGAGTTGTTCTCCCACAAGAACCACTCGGCTGATCCTTCTTCAATATGCCCTTCACCAACATGCAGTGTTTCCTTGATTGAATTAGCTCTCACACCAATATTTGCGTCTAGAGCCTTTGCATTGAGGGCTATCTGAAAACGGCTGTGGCGCTGAAGTTGCCTGTGAATGTGGAGTTGGTGGCATGTGAAACCCGCATGTGGAGCATTCGTTTGTGTGGGATGCTCTACCAGGTTCATTCCTAGATAATGCACTCAAAGGGCACTAAGCATAGAGTGTGAAAACTGAGTTTCCTTGAGAGCTGCTTGGAAGCCTGATGCTGTGTGAAGTTAGTAAGCCAAATGGAGTTGTTCTCCCACAAGAACCACTCGGCTGATCCTTCTTCAATATGCCCTTCACCAACATGCAGTGTTTCCTTGATTGAATTAGCTCTCACACCAATATTTGCGTCTAGAGCCTTTGCATTGGGGGCTATCTGAAAACGGCTGTGGCGCTGAAGTTGCCTGTGAATGTGGAGTTGGTGGCATGTGAAACCCGCATGTGGAGTATTCGTTTGTGTGGGATGCTCTACCAGGTTCATTCCTAGATAATGCACTCAAAGGGCACTAAGCATAGAGTGTGAAAACTGAGTTTCCTTGAGAGCTGCTTGGAAGCCTGATGGTGTGTGAAGTTAGTGAGCCAAATGGAGTTGTTCTCCCACAAGAACCACTCTGCTGATCCTTCTTCAATATGTCCTTCACCAACATGCAGTGTTTCCTTGATTGAATTAGCTCTCACACCAATATTTGCGTCTAGAGCCTTTGCATTGGGGGCTATCTGAAAACGGCTGTGGCGCTGAAGTTGCCTGTGAATGTGGAGTTGGTGGCATGTGAAAACCGCATGTGGAGCATTCGTTTGTGTGGGATGCTCTACCAGGTTCATTCCTAGATAATGCACTCAAAGGGCACTAAGCATAGAGTGTGAAAACTGAGTTTCCTTGAGAGCTGCTTGGAAGCCTGATGGTGTGTGAAGTTAGTGAGCCAAATGGAGTTGTTCTCCCACAAGAACCACTCGGCTGATCCTTCTTCAATATGCCCTTCACCAACATGCAGTGTTTCCTTGATTGAATTAGCTCTCACACCAATATTTGCGTCTAGAGCCTTTGCATTGAGGGCTATCTGAAAACGGCTGTGGCGCTGAAGTTGCCTGTGAATGTGGAGTTGGTGGCATGTGAAACCCGCATGTGGAGCATTCGTTTGTGTGGAATGCTCTACCAGGTTCATTCCTAGATAATGCACACAAAGAGCACTAAGCATAGAGTGTGAAAACTGAGTTTCCTTGAGAGCTGCTTGGAAGCCTGATGGTGTGTGAAGTTAGTGAGCCAAATGGAGTTGTTCTCCCACAAGAACCACTCGGCTGATCCTGCTTCAATATGCCCTTCACCAACATGCAGTGTTTCCTTGATTGAATTAGCTCTCACACCAATATTTGCGTCTAGAGCCTTTGCATTGAGGGCTATCTGAAAACGGCTGTGGCGCTGAAGTTGCCTGTGAATGTGGAGTTGGTGGCATGTGAAACCCGCATGTGGAGCATTCGTTTGTGTGGGATGCTCTACCAGGTTCATTCCTAGATAATGCACTCAAAGGGCACTAAGCATAGAGTGTGAAAACTGAGTTTCCTTGAGAGCTGCTTGGAAGCCTGATGGTGTGTGAAGTTAGTGAGCCAAATGGAGTTGTTCTCCCACAAGAACCACTCTGCTGATCCTTCTTCAATATGTCCTTCACCAACATGCAGTGTTTCCTTGATTGAATTAGCTCTCACACCAATATTTGCGTCTAGAGCCTTTGCATTGAGGGCTATCTGAAAACGGCTGTGGCGCTGAAGTTGCCTGTGAATGTGGAGTTGGTGGCATGTGAAACCCGCATGTGGAGCATTCGTTTGTGTGGGATGCTCTACCAGGTTCATTCCTAGATAATGCACTCAAAGGGCACTAAGCATAGAGTGTGAAAACTGAGTTTCCTTGAGAGCTGCTTGGAAGCCTGATGGTGTGTGAAGTTAGTGAGCCAAATGGAGTTGTTCTCCCACAAGAACCACTCTGCTGATCCTTCTTCAATATGTCCTTCACCAACATGCAGTGTTTCCTTGATTGAATTAACTCTCACACCAATATTTGCGTCTAGAGCCTTTGCATTGGGGGCTATCTGAAAACGGCTGTGGCGCTGAAGTTGCCTGTGAATGTGGAGTTGGTGGCATGTGAAAACCGCATGTGGAGCATTCGTTTGTGTGGGATGCTCTGCCAGGTTCATTCCTAGATAATGCACTCAAAGGGCACTAAGCATAGAGTGTGAAAACTGAGTTTCCTTGAGAGCTGCTTGGAAGCCTGATGGTGTGTGAAGTTAGTGAGCCAAATGGAGTTGTTCTCCCACAAGAACCACTCGGCTGATCCTTCTTCAATATGCCCTTCACCAACATGCAGTGTTTCCTTGATTGAATTAGCTCTCACACCAATATTTGCGTCTAGAGCCTTTGCATTGAGGGCTATCTGAAAACGGCTGTGGCGCTGAAGTTGCCTGTGAATGTGGAGTTGGTGGCATGTGAAACCCGCATGTGGAGCATTCGTTTGTGTGGGATGCTCTACCAGGTTCATTCCTAGATAATGCACACAAAGAGCACTAAGCATAGAGTGTGAAAACTGAGTTTCCTTGAGAGCTGCTTGGAAGCCTGATGGTGTGTGAAGTTAGTGAGCCAAATGGAGTTGTTCTCCCACAAGAACCACTCGGCTGATCCTTCTTCAATATGCCCTTCACCAACATGCAGTGTTTCCTTGATTGAATTAGCTCTCACACCAATATTTGCGTCTAGAGCCTTTGCATTGAGGGCTATCTGAAAACGGCTGTGGCGCTGAAGTTGCCTGTGAATGTGGAGTTGGTGGCATGTGAAACCCGCATGTGGAGCATTCGTTTGTGTGGGATGCTGACCAATCTTCATTTCAGTCCTGGGCACACAAAGAGCACTAAGCATAGAGTGTGAAAACTGAGTTTCCTTGAGAGCTGCTTGGAAGCCTGATGGTGTGTGAAGTTAGTGAGCCAAATGGAGTTGTTCTCCCACAAGAACCACTCGGCTGATCCTTCTTCAATTTGCCCTTCACCAACATGCAGTGTTTCCTTGATTGAATTAGCTCTCACACCAATATTTGCGTCTAGAGCCTTTGCATTGAGGGCTATCTGAAAACGGCTGTGGCGCTGAAGTTGCCTGTGAATGTGGAGTTGGTGGCATGTGAAACCCGCATGTGGAGCATTCGTTTGTGTGGGATGCTCTACCAGGTTCATTCCTAGATAATGCATTCAAAGGGCACTAAACATAGAGTGTGAAAACTGAGTTTCCTTGAGAGCTGCTTGGAAGCCTGATGGTGTGTGAAGTTAGTGAGCCAAATGCAGTTGTTCTCCCACAAGAACCACTCGGCTGATCCTTCTTCAATATGCCCTTCACCAACATGCAGTGTTTCCTTGATTGAATTAGCTCTCACACCAATATTTGCGTCTAGAGCCTTTGCATTGAGGGCTATCTGAAAACGGCTGTGGCGCTGAAGTTGCCTGTGAATGTGGAGTTGGTGGCATGTGAAACCCGCATGTGGAGCATTCGTTTGTGTGGGATGCTCTATCAGGTTCATTCCTTGATAATGCATTTAAATGGCACTAAACATAGAGTGTGAAAACTGAGTTTCCTTGAGAGCTGCTTGGAAGCCTGATGGTGTGTGAAGTTAGTGAGCCAAATGGAGTTGTTCTCCCACAAGAACCACTCGGCTGATCCTTCTTCAATATGCCCTTCACCAACATGCAGTGTTTCCTTGATTGAATTAGCTCTCACACCAATATTTGCGTCTAGAGCCTTTGCATTGAGGGCTATCTGAAAACGGCTGTGGCGCTGAAGTTGCCTGTGAATGTGGAGTTGGTGGCATGTGAAACCCGCATGTGGAGCATTCGTTTGTGTGGGATGCTCTACCAGGTTCATTCCTAGATAATGCACTCAAAGGGCACTAAGCATAGAGTGTGAAAACTGAGTTTCCTTGAGAGCTGCTTGGAAGCCTGATGGTGTGTGAAGTTAGTGAGCCAAATGGAGTTGTTCTCCCACTAGAACCACTCGGCTGATCCTTCTTCAATATGCCCTTCACCAACATGCAGTGTTTCCTTGATTGAATTAGCTCTCACACCAATATTTGCTTCTAGAGCCTTTGCATTGAGGGCTATCTGAAAACGGCTGTGGCGCTGAAGTTGCCTGAGAATGTGGAGTTGGTGGCATGTGAAACCCGCATGTGGAGCATTCGTTTGTGTGGGATGCTCTACCAGGTTCATTTCAGTCGTAGCCAAAAAAAGGGCACTAAGCATAGAGTGTGAAAACTGAGTTTCCTTGAGAGCTGCTTGGAAGCCTGATGGTGTGTGAAGTTAGTGAGCCAAATGGAGTTGTTCTCCCACAAGAACCACTCGGCTGATCCTTCTTCAATATGCCCTTCACCAACATGCAGTGTTTCCTTGATTGAATTAGCTCTCACACCAATATTTGCGTCTAGAGCCTTTGCATTGAGGGCTATCTGAAAACGGCTGTGGCGCTGAAGTTGCCTGTGAATGTGGAGTTGGTGGCATGTGAAACCCGCATGTGGAGCATTCGTTTGTGTGGGATGCTCTACCAGGTTCATTCCTAGATAATGCACTCAAAGGGCACTAAGCATAGAGTGTGAAAACTGAGTTTCCTTGAGAGCTGCTTGGAAGCCTGATGGTGTGTGAAGTTAGTGAGCCAAATGGAGTTGTTCTCCCACAAGAACCACTCGGCTGATCCTTCTTCAATATGCCCTTCACCAACATGCAGTGTTTCCTTGATTGAATTAGCTCTCACACCAATATTTGCGTCTAGAGCCTTTGCATTGAGGGCTATCTGAAAACGGCTGTGGCGCTGAAGTTGCCTGTGAATGTGGAGTTGGTGGCAAGTGAAACCCGCATGTGGAGCATTCCTTTGTGTGGGATACTGACCAAGCTTCATTTCAGTCCTGGGCACACTAAGAGCAATAAGCATAGAGTGTGAGAACTGAGTTTCCTTGAGAGCTGCTTGGAAGCCTGATGGTGTGTGAAGTTAGTGAGCCAAATGGAGTTGTTCTCCCACAAGAACCACTCGGCTGATCCTTCTTCAATATGCCCTTCACCAACATGCAGTGTTTCCTTGATTGAATTAGCTCTCACACCAATATTTGCGTCTAGAGCCTTTGCATTGAGGGCTATCTGAAAACGGCTGTGGCGCTGAAGTTGCCTGTGAATGTGGAGTTGGTGGCATGTGAAACCCGCATGTGGAGCATTCGTTTGTGTGGGATGCTGACCAAGCTTCATTTCAGTCCTGGGCACACAAAGAGCACTAAGCATAGAGTGTGAAAACTGAGTTTCCTTGAGAGCTGCTTGGAAGCCTGATGGTGTGTGAAGTTAGTGAGCCAAATGGAGTTGTTCTCCCACAAGAACCACTCGGCTGATCCTTCTTCAATATGCCCTTCACCAACATGCAGTGTTTCCTTGATTGAATTAGCTCTCACACCAATATTTGCGTCTAGAGCCTTTGCATTGAGGGCTATCTGAAAACGGCTGTGGCGCTGAAGTTGCCTGTGAATGTGGAGTTGGTGGCATGTGAAACCCGCATGTGGAGCATTCGTTTGTGTGGGATGCTGACCAAGCTTCATTTCAGTCTTGGGCACACAAAGAGCACTAAGCATAGAGTGTGAAAACTGAGTTTCCTTGAGAGCTGCTTGGAAGCCTGATGGTGTGTGAAGTTAGTGAGCCAAATGGAGTTGTTCTCCCACAAGAACCACTCGGCTGATCCTGCTTCAATATGCCCTTCACCAACATGCAGTGTTTCCTTGATTGAATTAGCTCTCACACCAATATTTGCGTCTAGAGCCTTTGCATTGAGGGCTATCTGAAAACGGCTGTGGCGCTGAAGTTGCCTGTGAATGTGGAGTTGGTGGCATGTGAAACCCGCATGTGGAGCATTCGTTTGTGTGGGATGCTCTACCAGGTTCATTCCTAGATAATGCACTCAAAGGGCACTAAGCATAGAGGGTGAAAACTGAGTTTCCTTGAGAGCTGCTTGGAAGCCTGATGGTGTGTGAAGTTAGTGAGCCAAATGGAGTTGTTCTCCCACAAGAACCACTCGGCTGATCCTTCTTCAATATGCCCTTCACCAACATGCAGTGTTTCCTTGATTGAATTAGCTCTCACACCAATATTTGCGTCTAGAGCCTTTGCATTGAGGGCTATCTGAAAACGGCTGTGGCGCTGAAGTTGCCTGTGAATGTGGAGTTGGTGGCATGTGAAACCCGCATGTGGAGCATTCGTTTGTGTGGGATGCTCTACCAGGTTCATTCCTAGATAATGCACTCAAAGGGCACTAAGCATAGAGTGTGAAAACTGAGTTTCCTTGAGAGCTGCTTGGAAGCCTGATGGTGTGTGAAGTTAGTGAGCCAAATGGAGTTGTTCTCCCACAAGAACCACTCGGCTGATCCTTCTTCAATATGCCCTTCACCAACATGCAGTGTTTCCTTGATTGAATTAGCTCTCACACCAATATTTGCGTCTAGAGCCTTTGCATTGAGGGCTATCTGAAAACGGCTGTGGCGCTGAAGTTGCCTGTGAATGTGGAGTTGGTGGCATGTGAAACCCGCATGTGGAGCATTCGTTTGTGTGGGATGCTGACCAAGCTTCATTTCAGTCCTGGGCACACAAAGAGCACTAAGCATAGAGTGTGAAAACTGAGTTTCCTTGAGAGCTGCTTGGAAGCCTGATGGTGTGTGAAGTTAGTGAGCCAAATGGAGTTGTTCTCCCACAAGAACCACTCGGCTGATCCTTCTTCAATATGCCCTTCACCAACATGCAGTGTTTCCTTGATTGAATTAGCTCTCACACCAATATTTGCGTCTAGAGCCTTTGCATTGAGGGCTATCTGAAAACGGCTGTGGCGCTGAAGTTGCCTGTGAATGTGGAGTTGGTGGCATGTGAAACCCGCATGTGGAGCATTCGTTTGTGTGGGATGCTGACCAAGCTTCATTTCAGTCCTGGGCACACAAAGAGCACTAAGCATAGAGTGTGAAAACTGAGTTTCCTTGAGAGCTGCTTGGAAGCCTGATGGTGTGTGAAGTTAGTGAGCCAAATGGAGTTGTTCTCCCACAAGAACCACTCGGCTGATCCTTCTTCAATATGCCCTTCACCAACATGCAGTGTTTCCTTGATTGAATTAGCTCTCACACCAATATTTGCGTCTAGAGCCTTTGCATTGAGGGCTATCTGAAAACGGCTGTGGCGCTGAAGTTGCCTGTGAATGTGGAGTTGGTGGCATGTGAAACCCGCATGTGGAGCATTCGTTTGTGTGGGATGCTCTACCAGGTTCATTCCTTGATAATGCATTCAAAGGGCACTAAACATAGAGTGTGAAAACTGAGTTTCCTTGAGAGCTGCTTGGAAGCCTGATGGTGTGTGAAGTTAGTGAGCCAAATGCAGTTGTTCTCCCACAAGAACCACTCGGCTGATCCTTCTTCAATATGCCCTTCACCAACATGCAGTGTTTCCTTGATTGAATTAGCTCTCACACCAATATTTGCGTCTAGAGCCTTTGCATTGAGGGCTATCTGAAAACGGCTGTGGCGCTGAAGTTGCCTGTGAATGTGGAGTTGGTGGCATGTGAAACCCGCATGTGGAGCATTCGTTTGTGTGGGATGCTCTACCAGGTTCATTCCTAGATAATGCACTCAAAGGGCACTAAGCATAGAGTGTGAAAACTGAGTTTCCTTGAGAGCTGCTTGGAAGCCTGATGGTGTGTGAAGTTAGTGAGCCAAATGGAGTTGTTCTCCCACAAGAACCACTCGGCTGATCCTTCTTCAATATGCCCTTCACCAACATGCAGTGTTTCCTTGATTGAATTAGCTCTCACACCAATATTTGCGTCTAGAGCCTTTGCATTGAGGGCTATCTGAAAACGGCTGTGGCGCTGAAGTTGCCTGTGAATGTGGAGTTGGTGGCATGTGAAACCCGCATGTGGAGCATTCGTTTGTGTGGGATGCTGACCAAGCTTCATTTCATTCCTGGGCACACAAAGAGCACTAAGCATAGAGTGTGAAAACTGAGTTTCCTTGAGAGCTGCTTGGAAGCCTGATGGTGTGTGAAGTTAGTGAGCCAAATGGAGTTGTTCTCCCACAAGAACCACTCGGCTGATCCTTCTTCAATATGCCCTTCACCAACATGCAGTGTTTCCTTGATTGAATTAGCTCTCACACCAATATTTGCGTCTAGAGCCTTTGCATTGAGGGCTATCTGAAAACGGCTGTGGCGCTGAAGTTGCCTGTGAATGTGGAGTTGGTGGCATGTGAAACCCGCATGTGGAGCATTCGTTTGTGTGGGATGCTGACCAAGCTTCATTTCAGTTGTTGGGCACACAAAGAGCACTAAGCATAGAGTGTGAAAACTGAGTTTCCTTGAGAGCTGCTTGGAAGCCTGATGGTGTGTGAAGTTAGTGAGCCAAATGGAGTTGTTCTCCCACAAGAACCACTCGGCTGATCCTTCTTCAATATGCCCTTCACCAACATGCAGTGTTTCCTTGATTGAATTAGCTCTCACACCAATATTTGCGTCTAGAGCCTTTGCATTGAGGGCTATCTGAAAACGGCTGTGGCGCTGAAGTTGCCTGTGAATGTGGAGTTGGTGGCATGTGAAACCCGCATGTGGAGCATTTTCGTTTGTGTGGGATGCTCTACCAGGTTCATTCCTAGATAATGCACTCAAAGGGCACTAAGCATAGAGTGTGAAAACTGAGTTTCCTTGAGAGCTGCTTGGAAGCCTGATGGTGTGTGAAGTTAGTGAGCCAAATGGAGTTGTTCTCCCACAAGAACCACTCAGCTGATCCTTCTTCAATATGCCCTTCACCAACAGGCAGTGTTTCCTTGATTGAATTAGCTCTCACACCAATATTTGCGTCTAGAGCCTTTGCATTGAGGGCTATCTGAAAACGGCTGTGGCGCTGAAGTTGCCTGTGAATGTGGAGTTGGTGGCATGTGAAACCCGCATGTGGAGCATTCGTTTGTGTGGGATGCTCTACCAGGTTCATTCCTAGATAATGCACTCAAAGGGCACTAAGCATAGAGTGTGAAAACTGAGTTTCCTTGAGAGCTGCTTGGAAGCCTGATGGTGTGTGAAGTTAGTGAGCCAAATGGAGTTGTTCTCCCACAAGAACCACTCGGCTGATCCTTCTTCAATATGCCCTTCACCAACATGCAGTGTTTCCTTGATTGAATTAGCTCTCACACCAATATTTGCGTCTAGAGCCTTTGCATTGAGGGCTATCTGAAAACGGCTGTGGCGCTGAAGTTGCCTGTGAATGTGGAGTTGGTGGCATGTGAAACCCGCATGTGGAGCATTCGTTTGTGTGGGATGCTCTACCAGGTTCATTCCTAGATAATGCACTCAAAGGGCACTAAGCATAGAGTGTGAAAACTGAGTTTCCTTGAGAGCTGCTTGGAAGCCTGATGGTGTGTGAAGTTAGTGAGCCAAATGGAGTTGTTCTCCCACAAGAACCACTCGGCTGATCCTTCTTCAATATGCCCTTCACCAACATGCAGTGTTTCCTTGATTGAATTAGCTCTCACACCAATATTTGCGTCTAGAGCCTTTGCATTGAGGGCTATCTGAAAACGGCTGTGGCGCTGAAGTTGCCTGTGAATGTGGAGTTGGTGGCATGTGAAACCCGCATGTGGAGCATTCGTTTGTGTGGGATGCTGACCAAGCTTCATTTCAGTCGTGGGCACACAAAGAGCACTAAGCATAGAGTGTGAAAACTGAGTTTCCTTGAGAGCTGCTTGGAAGCCTGATGGTGTGTGAAGTTAGTGAGCCAAATGGAGTTGTTCTCCCACAAGAACCACTCGGCTGATCCTTCTTCAATATGCCCTTCACCAACATGCAGTGTTTCCTTGATTGAATTAGCTCTCACACCAATATTTGCGTCTAGAGCCTTTGCATTGAGGGCTATCTGAAAACGGCTGTGGCGCTGAAGTTGCCTGTGAATGTGGAGTTGGTGGCATGTGAAACCCGCATGTGGAGCATTCGTTTGTGTGGGATGCTGACCAAGCTTCATTTCAGTCCTGGGCACACAAAGAGCACTAAGCATAGAGTGTGAAAACTGAGTTTCCTTGAGAGCTGCTTGGAAGCCTGATGGTGTGTGAAGTTAGTGAGCCAAATGGAGTTGTTCTCCCACAAGAACCACTCGGCTGATCCTTCTTCAATATGCCCTTCACCAACATGCAGTGTTTCCTTGATTGAATTAGCTCTCACACCAATATTTGCGTCTAGAGCCTTTGCATTGAGGGCTATCTGAAAACGGCTGTGGCGCTGAAGTTGCCTGTGAATGTGGAGTTGGTGGCATGTGAAACCCGCATGTGGAGCATTCGTTTGTGTGGGATGCTCTACCAGGTTCATTCCTTGATAATGCATTCAAAGGGCACTAAACATAGAGTGTGAAAACTGAGTTTCCTTGAGAGCTGCTTGGAAGCCTGATGGTGTGTGAAGTTAGTGAGCCAAATGCAGTTGTTCTCCCACAAGAACCACTCGGCTGATCCTTCTTCAATATGCCCTTCACCAACATGCAGTGTTTCCTTGATTGAATTAGCTCTCACACCAATATTTGCGTCTAGAGCCTTTGCATTGAGGGCTATCTGAAAACGGCTGTGGCGCTGAAGTTGCCTGTGAATGTGGAGTTGGTGGCATGTGAAACCCGCATGTGGAGCATTCGTTTGTGTGGGATGCTCTACCAGGTTCATTCCTAGATAATGCACTCAAAGGGCACTAAGCATAGAGTGTGAAAACTGAGTTTCCTTGAGAGCTGCTTGGAAGCCTGATGGTGTGTGAAGTTAGTGAGCCAAATGGAGTTGTTCTCCCACAAGAACCACTCGGCTGATCCTTCTTCAATATGCCCTTCACCAACATGCAGTGTTTCCTTGATTGAATTAGCTCTCACACCAATATTTGCGTCTAGAGCCTTTGCATTGAGGGCTATCTGAAAACGGCTGTGGCGCTGAAGTTGCCTGTGAATGTGGAGTTGGTGGCATGTGAAACCCGCATGTGGAGCATTCGTTTGTGTGGGATGCTGACCAAGCTTCATTTCATTCCTGGGCACACAAAGAGCACTAAGCATAGAGTGTGAAAACTGAGTTTCCTTGAGAGCTGCTTGGAAGCCTGATGGTGTGTGAAGTTAGTGAGCCAAATGGAGTTGTTCTCCCACAAGAACCACTCGGCTGATCCTTCTTCAATATGCCCTTCACCAACATGCAGTGTTTCCTTGATTGAATTAGCTCTCACACCAATATTTGCGTCTAGAGCCTTTGCATTGAGGGCTATCTGAAAACGGCTGTGGCGCTGAAGTTGCCTGTGAATGTGGAGTTGGTGGCATGTGAAACCCGCATGTGGAGCATTCGTTTGTGTGGGATGCTCTACCAGGTTCATTCCTAGATAATGCACTCAAAGGGCACTAAGCATAGAGTGTGAAAACTGAGTTTCCTTGAGAGCTGCTTGGAAGCCTGATGGTGTGTGAAGTTAGTGAGCCAAATGGAGTTGTTCTCCCACAAGAACCACTCAGCTGATCCTTCTTCAATATGCCCTTCACCAACAGGCAGTGTTTCCTTGATTGAATTAGCTCTCACACCAATATTTGCGTCTAGAGCCTTTGCATTGAGGGCTATCTGAAAACGGCTGTGGCGCTGAAGTTGCCTGTGAATGTGGAGTTGGTGGCATGTGAAACCCGCATGTGGAGCATTCGTTTGTGTGGGATGCTCTACCAGGTTCATTCCTAGATAATGCACTCAAAGGGCACTAAGCATAGAGTGTGAAAACTGAGTTTCCTTGAGAGCTGCTTGAAGCCTGATGGTGTGTGAAGTTAGTGAGCCAAATGCAGTTGTTCTCCCACAAGAACCACTCGGCTGATCCTTCTTCAATATGCCCTTCACCAACATGCAGTGTTTCCTTGATTGAATTAACTCTCACACCAATATTTGCGTCTAGAGCCTTTGCATTGAGGGCTATCTGAAAACGGCTGTGGCGCTGAAGTTGCCTGTGAATGTGGAGTTGTTGGCATGTGAAACCCGCATGTGGAGCATTCGTTTGTGTGGGATGCTGACCAAGCTTCATTTCAGTCCTGGGCACACAAAGAGCACTAAGCATAGAGTGTGAAAACTGAGTTTCCTTGAGAGCTGCTTGGAAGCCTGATGGTGTGTGAAGTTAGTGAGCCAAATGGAGTTGTTCTCCCACAAGAACCACTCGGCTGATCCTTCTTCAATATGCCCTTCACCAACATGCAGTGTTTCCTTGATTGAATTAGCTCTCACACCAATATTTGCGTCTAGAGCCTTTGCATTGAGGGCTATCTGAAAACGGCTGTGGCGCTGAAGTTGCCTGTGAATGTGGAGTTGGTGGCATGTGAAACCCGCATGTGGAGCATTCGTTTGTGTGGGATGCTGACCAAGCTTCATTTCAGTCGTGGGCACACAAAGAGCACTAAGCATAGAGTGTGAAAACTGAGTTTCCTTGAGAGCTGCTTGGAAGCCTGATGGTGTGTGAAGTTAGTGAGCCAAATGGAGTTGTTCTCCCACAAGAACCACTCAGCTGATCCTTCTTCAATATGCCCTTCACCAACAGGCAGTGTTTCCTTGATTGAATTAGCTCTCACACCAATATTTGCGTCTAGAGCCTTTGCATTGAGGGCTATCTGAAAACGGCTGTGGCGCTGAAGTTGCCTGTGAATGTGGAGTTGGTGGCATGTGAAACCCGCATGTGGAGCATTCGTTTGTGTGGGATGCTCTACCAGGTTCATTCCTAGATAATGCATTCAAAGGGCACTAAACATAGAGTGTGAAAACTGAGTTTCCTTGAGAGCTGCTTGGAAGCCTGATGGTGTGTGAAGTTAGTGAGCCAAATGCAGTTGTTCTCCCACAAGAACCACTCGGCTGATCCTTCTTCAATATGCCCTTCACCAACATGCAGTGTTTTCTTGATTGAATTAGCTCTCACACCAATATTTGTGTCTAGAGCCTTTGCATTGAGGGCTATCTGAAAACGGCTGTGGCGCTGAAGTTGCCTGTGAATGTGGAGTTGGTGGCATGTGAAACCCGCATGTGGAGCATTCGTTTGTGTGGGATGCTGACCAAGCTTCATTTCAGTCCTGGGCACACAAAGAGCACTAAGCATAGAGTGTGAAAACTGAGTTTCCTTGAGAGCTGCTTGGAAGCCTGATGGTGTGTGAAGTTAGTGAGCCAAATGGAGTTGTTCTCCCACAAGAACCACTCGGCTGATCCTTCTTCAATATGCCCTTCACCAACATGCAGTGTTTCCTTGATTGAATTAGCTCTCACACCAATATTTGCGTCTAGAGCCTTTGCATTGAGGGCTATCTGAAAACGGCTGTGGCGCTGAAGTTGCCTGTGAATGTGGAGTTGGTGGCATGTGAAACCCGCATGTGGAGCATTCGTTTGTGTGGGTTGCTGACCAAGCTTCATTTCAGTCCTGGGCACACAAAGAGCACTAAGCATAGAGTGTGAAAACTGAGTTTCCTTGAGAGCTGCTTGGAAGCCTGATGGTGTGTGAAGTTAGTGAGCCAAATGGAGTTGTTCTCCCACAAGAACCACTCGGCTGATCCTTCTTCAATATGCCCTTCACCAACATGCAGTGTTTCCTTGATTGAATTAGCTCTCACACCAATATTTGCGTCTAGAGCCTTTGCATTGAGGGCTATCTGAAAACAGCTGTGGCGCTGAAGTTGCCTGTGAATGTGGAGTTGGTGGCATGTGAAACCCGCATGTGGAGCATTCGTTTGTGTGGGATGCTCTACCAGGTTCATTCCTAGATAATGCACTCAAAGGGCACTAAGCATAGAGTGTGAAAACTGAGTTTCCTTGAGAGCTGCTTGGAAGCCTGATGGTGTGTGAAGTTAGTGAGCCAAATGGAGTTGTTCTCCCACAAGAACCACTCGGCTGATCCTTCTTCAATATGCCCTTCACCAACATGCAGTGTTTCCTTGATTGAATTAGCTCTCACACCAATATTTGCGTCTAGAGCCTTTGCATTGAGGGCTATCTGAAAACGGCTGTGGCGCTGAAGTTGCCTGTGAATGTGGAGTTGGTGGCATGTGAAACCCGCATGTGGAGCATTCGTTTGTGTGGGATGCTGACCAAGCTTCATTTCATTCCTGGGCACACAAAGAGCACTAAGCATAGAGTGTGAAAACTGAGTTTCCTTGAGAGCTGCTTGGAAGCCTGATGGTGTGTGAAGTTAGTGAGCCAAATGGAGTTGTTCTCCCACAAGAACCACTCGGCTGATCCTTCTTCAATATGCCCTTCACCAACATGCAGTGTTTCCTTGATTGAATTAGCTCTCACACCAATATTTGCGTCTAGAGCCTTTGCATTGAGGGCTATCTGAAAACGGCTGTGGCGCTGAAGTTGCCTGTGAATGTGGAGTTGGTGGCATGTGAAACCCGCATGTGGAGCATTCGTTTGTGTGGGATGCTGACCAAGCTTCATTTCAGTCGTGGGCACACAAAGAGCACTAAGCATAGAGTGTGAAAACTGAGTTTCCTTGAGAGCTGCTTGGAAGCCTGATGGTGTGTGAAGTTAGTGAGCCAAATGGAGTTGTTCTCCCACAAGAACCACTCGGCTGATCCTTCTTCAATATGCCCTTCACCAACATGCAGTGTTTCCTTGATTGAATTAGCTCTCACACCAATATTTGCGTCTAGAGCCTTTGCATTGAGGGCTATCTGAAAACGGCTGTGGCACTGAAGTTGCCTGTGAATGTGGAGTTGGTGGCATGTGAAACCCGCATGTGGAGCATTCGTTTGTGTGGGATGCTCTACCAGGTTCATTCCTAGATAATGCACTCAAAGGGCACTAAGCATAGAGTGTGAAAACTGAGTTTCCTTGAGAGCTGCTTGGAAGCCTGATGGTGTGTGAAGTTAGTGAGCCAAATGGAGTTGTTCTCCCACAAGAACCACTCAGCTGATCCTTCTTCAATATGCCCTTCACCAACATGCAGTGTTTCCTTGATTGAATTAGCTCTCACACCAATATTTGCGTCTAGAGCCTTTGCATTGAGGGCTATCTGAAAACGGCTGTGGCGCTGAAGTTGCCTGTGAATGTGGAGTTGTTGGCATGTGAAACCCGCATGTGGAGCATTCGTTTGTGTGGGATGCTCTACCAGGTTCATTCCTAGATAATGCACTCAAAGGGCACTAAGCATAGAGTGTGAAAACTGAGTTTCCAAGAGAGCTGCTTGGAAGCCTGATGGTGTGTGAAGTTAGTGAGCCAAATGGAGTTGTTCTCCCACAAGAACCACTCGGCTGATCCTTCTTCAATATGCCCTTCACCAACATGCAGTGTTTCCTTGATTGAATTAGCTCTCACACCAATATTTGCGTCTAGAGCCTTTGCATTGAGGGCTATCTGAAAACGGCTGTGGCGCTGAAGTTGCCTGTGAATGTGGAGTTGGTGGCATGTGAAACCCGCATGTGGAGCATTCGTTTGTGTGGGATGCTCTACCAGGTTCATTCCTAGATAATGCACTCAAAGGGCACTAAGCATAGAGTGTGAAAACTGAGTTTCCTTGAGAGCTGCTTGGAAGCCTGATGGTGTGTGAAGTTAGTGAGCCAAATGGAGTTGTTCTCCCACAAGAACCACTCAGCTGATCCTTCTTCAATATGCCCTTCACCAACAGGCAGTGTTTCCTTGATTGAATTAGCTCTCACACCAATATTTGCGTCTAGAGCCTTTGCATTGAGGGCTATCTGAAAACGGCTGTGGCGCTGAAGTTGCCTGTGAATGTGGAGTTGGTGGCATGTGAAACCCGCATGTGGAGCATTCGTTTGTGTGGGATGCTCTACCAGGTTCATTCCTAGATAATGCACTCAAAGGGCACTAAGCATAGAGTGTGAAAACTGAGTTTCCTTGAGAGCTGCTTGGAAGCCTGATGGTGTGTGAAGTTAGTGAGCCAAATTTAGTTGTTCTCCCACAAGAACCACTCGGCTGATCCTTCTTCAATATGCCCTTCACCAACAGGCAGTGTTTCCTTGATTGAATTAGCTCTCACACCAATATTTGCGTCTAGAGCCTTTGCATTGAGGGCTATCTGAAAACGGCTGTGGCGCTGAAGTTGCCTGTGAATGTGGAGTTGGTGGCATGTGAAACCCGCATGTGGAGCATTCGTTTGTGTGGGATGCTGACCAAGCTTCATTTCAGTCCTGGGCACACAAAGAGCACTAAGCATAGAGTGTGAAAACTGAGTTTCCTTGAGAGCTGCTTGGAAGCCTGATGGTGTGTGAAGTTAGTGAGCCAAATGGAGTTGTTCTCCCACAAGAACCACTCGGCTGATCCTTCTTCAATATGCCCTTCACCAACATGCAGTGTTTCCTTGATTGAATTAGCTCTCACACCAATATTTGCGTCTAGAGCCTTTGCATTGAGGGCTATCTGAAAACGGCTGTGGCGCTGAAGTTGCCTGTGAATGTGGAGTTGGTGGCATGTGAAACCCGCATGTGGAGCATTCGTTTGTGTGGGATGCTGACCAAGCTTCATTTCAGTCCTGGGCACACAAAGAGCACTAAGCATAGAGTGTGAAAACTGAGTTTCCTTGAGAGCTGCTTGGAAGCCTGATGGTGTGTGAAGTTAGTGAGCCAAATGGAGTTGTTCTCCCACAAGAACCACTCAGCTGATCCTTCTTCAATATGCCCTTCACCAACAGGCAGTGTTTCCTTGATTGAATTAGCTCTCACACCAATATTTGCGTCTAGAGCCTTTGCATTGAGGGCTATCTGAAAACGGCTGTGGCGCTGAAGTTGCCTGTGAATGTGGAGTTGGTGGCATGTGAAACCCGCATGTGGAGCATTCGTTTGTGTGGGATGCTCTACCAGGTTCATTCCTAGATAATGCACTCAAAGGGCACTAAGCATAGAGTGTGAAAACTGAGTTTCCTTGAGAGCTGCTTGGAAGCCTGATGGTGTGTGAAGTTAGTGAGCCAAATTTAGTTGTTCTCCCACAAGAACCACTCGGCTGATCCTTCTTCAATATGCCCTTCACCAACAGGCAGTGTTTCCTTGATTGAATTAGCTCTCACACCAATATTTGCGTCTAGAGCCTTTGCATTGAGGGCTATCTGAAAACGGCTGTGGCGCTGAAGTTGCCTGTGAATGTGGAGTTGGTGGCATGTGAAACCCGCATGTGGAGCATTCGTTTGTGTGGGATGCTGACCAAGCTTCATTTCAGTCCTGGGCACACAAAGAGCACTAAGCATAGAGTGTGAAAACTGAGTTTCCTTGAGAGCTGCTTGGAAGCCTGATGGTGTGTGAAGTTAGTGAGCCAAATGGAGTTGTTCTCCCACAAGAACCACTCGGCTGATCCTTCTTCAATATGCCCTTCACCAACATGCAGTGTTTCCTTGATTGAATTAGCTCTCACACCAATATTTGCGTCTAGAGCCTTTGCATTGAGGGCTATCTGAAAACGGCTGTGGCGCTGAAGTTGCCTGTGAATGTGGAGTTGGTGGCATGTGAAACCCGCATGTGGAGCATTCGTTTGTGTGGGATGCTGACCAAGCTTCATTTCAGTCCTGGGCACACAAAGAGCACTAAGCATAGAGTGTGAAAACTGAGTTTCCTTGAGAGCTGCTTGGAAGCCTGATGGTGTGTGAAGTTAGTGAGCCAAATGGAGTTGTTCTCCCACAAGAACCACTCAGCTGATCCTTCTTCAATATGCCCTTCACCAACAGGCAGTGTTTCCTTGATTGAATTAGCTCTCACACCAATATTTGCGTCTAGAGCCTTTGCATTGAGGGCTATCTGAAAACGGCTGTGGCGCTGAAGTTGCCTGTGAATGTGGAGTTGGTGGCATGTGAAACCCGCATGTGGAGCATTCGTTTGTGTGGGATGCTCTACCAGGTTCATTCCTAGATAATGCATTCAAAGGGCACTAAACATAGAGTGTGAAAACTGAGTTTCCTTGAGAGCTGCTTGGAAGCCTGATGGTGTGTGAAGTTAGTGAGCCAAATGCAGTTGTTCTCCCACAAGAACCACTCGGCTGATCCTTCTTCAATATGCCCTTCACCAACATGCAGTGTTTCCTTGATTGAATTAGCTCTCACACCAATATTTGTGTCTAGAGCCTTTGCATTGAGGGCTATCTGAAAACGGCTGTGGCGCTGAAGTTGCCTGTGAATGTGGAGTTGGTGGCATGTGAAACCCGCATGTGGAGCATTCGTTTGTGTGGGATGCTCTACCAGGTTCATTCCTAGATAATGCATTCAAAGGGCACTAAACATAGAGTGTGAAAACTGAGTTTCCTTGAGAGCTGCTTGGAAGCCTGATGGTGTGTGAAGTTAGTGAGCCAAATGCAGTTGTTCTCCCACAAGAACCACTCGGCTGATCCTTCTTCAATATGCCCTTCACCAACATGCAGTGTTTCCTTGATTGAATTAGCTCTCACACCAATATTTGTGTCTAGAGCCTTTGCATTGAGGGCTATCTGAAAACGGCTGTGGCGCTGAAGTTGCCTGTGAATGTGGAGTTGGTGGCATGTGAAACCCGCATGTGGAGCATTCGTTTGTGTGGGATGCTGACCAAGCTTCATTTCAGTCGTGGGCACACAAAGAGCACTAAGCATAGAGTGTGAAAACTGAGTTTCCTTGAGAGCTGCTTGGAAGCCTGATGGTGTGTGAAGTTAGTGAGCCAAATGGAGTTGTTCTCCCACAAGAACCACTCGGCTGATCCTTCTTCAATATGCCCTTCACCAACATGCAGTGTTTCCTTGATTGAATTAGCTCTCACACCAATATTTGCGTCTAGAGCCTTTGCATTGAGGGCTATCTGAAAACGGCTGTGGCGCTGAAGTTGCCTGTGAATGTGGAGTTGGTGGCATGTGAAACCCGCATGTGGAGCATTCGTTTGTGTGGGATACTGACCAAGCTTCATTTCAGTCCTGGGCACACAAAGAGCACTAAGCATAGAGTGTGAAAACTGAGTTTCCTTGAGAGCTGCTTGGAAGCCTGATGGTGTGTGAAGTTAGTGAGCCAAATGGAGTTGTTCTCCCACAAGAACCACTCGGCTGATCCTTCTTCAATATGCCCTTCACCAACATGCAGTGTTTCCTTGATTGAATTAGCTCTCACACCAATATTTGCGTCTAGAGCCTTTGCATTGAGGGCTATCTGAAAACGGCTGTGGCGCTGAAGTTGCCTGTGAATCTGGAGTTGGTGGCATGTGAAACCCGCATGTGGAGCATTCGTTTGTGTGGGATGCTCTACCAGGTTCATTCCTAGATAATGCACTCAAAGGGCACTAAGCATAGAGTGTGAAAACTGAGTTTCCTTGAGAGCTGCTTGGAAGCCTGATGGTGTGTGAAGTTAGTGAGCCAAATGGAGTTGTTCTCCCACAAGAACCACTCGGCTGATCCTTCTTCAATATGCCCTTCACCAACATGCAGTGTTTCCTTGATTGAATTAGCTCTCACACCAATATTTGCGTCTAGAGCCTTTGCATTGAGGGCCATCTGAAAACGGCTGTGGCGCTGAAGTTGCCTGTGAATGTGGAGTTGGTGGCATGTGAAACCCGCATGTGGAGCATTCGTTTGTGTGGGATGCTGACCAAGCTTCATTTCAGTCCTGGGCACACAAAGAGCACTAAGCATAGAGTGTGAAAACTGAGTTTCCTTGAGAGCTGCTTGGAAGCCTGATGGTGTGTGAAGTTAGTGAGCCAAATGGAGTTGTTCTCCCACAAGAACCACTCGGCTGATCCTTCTTCAATATGCCCTTCACCAACATGCAGTGTTTCCTTGATTGAATTAGCTCTCACACCAATATTTGCGTCTAGAGCCTTTGCATTGAGGGCTATCTGAAAACGGCTGTGGCGCTGAAGTTGCCTGTGAATGTGGAGTTGGTGGCATGTGAAACCCGCATGTGGAGCATTCGTTTGTGTGGGATGCTCTACCAGGTTCATTCCTAGATAATGCACTCAAAGGGCACTAAGCATAGAGTGTGAAAACTGAGTTTCCTTGAGAGCTGCTTGGAAGCCTGATGGTGTGTGAAGTTAGTGAGCCAAATGGAGTTGTTCTCCCACAAGAACCACTCGGCTGATCCTTCTTCAATATGCCCTTCACCAACAGGCAGTGTTTCCTTGATTGAATTAGCTCTCACACCAATATTTGCGTCTAGAGCCTTTGCATTGAGGGCTATCTGAAAACGGCTGTGGCGCTGAAGTTGCCTGTGAATGTGGAGTTGGTGGCATGTGAAACCCGCATGTGGAGCATTCGTTTGTGTGGGATGCTGACCAAGCTTCATTTCAGTCCTGGGCACACAAAGAGCACTAAGCATAGAGTGTGAAAACTGAGTTTCCTTGAGAGCTGCTTGGAAGCCTGATGGTGTGTGAAGTTAGTGAGCCAAATGGAGTTGTTCTCCCACAAGAACCACTCGGCTGATCCTTCTTCAATATGCCCTTCACCAACAGGCAGTGTTTCCTTGATTGAATTAGCTCTCACACCAATATTTGCGTCTAGAGCCTTTGCATTGAGGGCTATCTGAAAACGGCTGTGGCGCTGAAGTTGCCTGTGAATGTGGAGTTGGTGGCATGTGAAACCCGCATGTGGAGCATTCGTTTGTGTGGGATGCTGACCAAGCTTCATTTCAGTCCTGGGCACACAAAGAGCACTAAGCATAGAGTGTGAAAACTGAGTTTCCTTGAGAGCTGCTTGGAAGCCTGATGGTGTGTGAAGTTAGTGAGCCAAATGGAGTTGTTCTCCCACAAGAACCACTCGGCTGATCCTTCTTCAATATGCCCTTCACCAACATGCAGTGTTTCCTTGATTGAATTAGCTCTCACACCAATATTTGCGTCTAGAGCCTTTGCATTGAGGGCTATCTGAAAACGGCTGTGGCGCTGAAGTTGCCTGTGAATGTGGAGTTGGTGGCATGTGAAACCCGCATGTGGAGCATTCGTTTGTGTGGGATGCTCTACCAGGTTCATTCCTAGATAATGCATTCAAAGGGCACTAAACATAGAGTGTGAAAACTGAGTTTCCTTGAGAGCTGCTTGGAAGCCTGATGGTGTGTGAAGTTAGTGAGCCAAATGGAGTTGTTCTCCCACAAGAACCACTCGGCTGATCCTTCTTCAATATGCCCTTCACCAACATGCAGTGTTTCCTTGATTGAATTAGCTCTCACACCAATATTTGCGTCTAGAGCCTTTGCATTGAGGGCTATCTGAAAACGGCTGTGGCGCTGAAGTTGCCTGTGAATGTGGAGTTGGTGGCATGTGAAACCCGCATGTGGAGCATTCGTTTGTGTGGGATGCTCTACCAGGTTCATTCCTAGATAATGCACTCAAAGGGCACTAAGCATAGAGTGTGAAAACTGAGTTTCCTTGAGAGCTGCTTGGAAGCCTGATGGTGTGTGAAGTTAGTGAGCCAAATGGAGTTGTTCTCCCACAAGAACCACTCGGCTGATCCTTCTTCAATATGCCCTTCACCAACAGGCAGTGTTTCCTTGATTGAATTAGCTCTCACACCAATATTTGCGTCTAGAGCCTTTGCATTGAGGGCTATCTGAAAACGGCTGTGGCGCTGAAGTTGCCTGTGAATGTGGAGTTGGTGGCATGTGAAACCCGCATGTGGAGCATTCGTTTGTGTGGGATGCTGACCAAGCTTCATTTCAGTCCTGGGCACACAAAGAGCACTAAGCATAGAGTGTGAAAACTGAGTTTCCTTGAGAGCTGCTTGGAAGCCTGATGGTGTGTGAAGTTAGTGAGCCAAATGGAGTTGTTCTCCCACAAGAACCACTCGGCTGATCCTTCTTCAATATGCCCTTCACCAACATGCAGTGTTTCCTTGATTGAATTAGCTCTCACACCAATATTTGCGTCTAGAGCCTTTGCATTGAGGGCTATCTGAAAACGGCTGTGGCGCTGAAGTTGCCTGTGAATGTGGAGTTGGTGGCATGTGAAACCCGCATGTGGAGCATTCGTTTGTGTGGGATGCTGACCAAGCTTCATTTCAGTCCTGGGCACACAAAGAGCACTAAGCATAGAGTGTGAAAACTGAGTTTCCTTGAGAGCTGCTTGGAAGCCTGATGGTGTGTGAAGTTAGTGAGCCAAATGCAGTTGTTCTCCCACAAGAACCACTCGGCTGATCCTTCTTCAATATGCCCTTCACCAACATGCAGTGTTTCCTTGATTGAATTAGCTCTCACACCAATATTTGCGTCTAGAGCCTTTGCATTGAGGGCTATCTGAAAACGGCTGTGGCGCTGAAGTTGCCTGTGAATGTGGAGTTGGTGGCATGTGAAACCCGCATGTGGAGCATTCGTTTGTGTGGGATGCTCTACCAGGTTCATTCCTAGATAATGCACTCAAAGGGCACTAAGCATAGAGTGTGAAAACTGAGTTTCCTTGAGAGCTGCTTGGAAGCCTGATGGTGTGTGAAGTTAGTGAGCCAAATGGAGTTGTTCTCCCACAAGAACCACTCGGCTGATCCTTCTTCAATATGCCCTTCACCAACATGCAGTGTTTCCTTGATTGAATTAGCTCTCACACCAATATTTGCGTCTAGAGCCTTTGCATTGAGGGCTATCTGAAAACGGCTGTGGCGCTGAAGTTGCCTGTGAATGTGGAGTTGGTGGCATGTGAAACCCGCATGTGGAGCATTCGTTTGTGTGGGATGCTGACCAAGCTTCATTTCAGTCCTGGGCACACAAAGAGCACTAAGCATAGAGTGTGAAAACTGAGGTTCCTTGAGAGCTGCTTGGAAGCCTGATGGTGTGTGAAGTTAGTGAGCCAAATGGAGTTGTTCTCCCACAAGAACCACTCGGCTGATCCTTCTTCAATATGCCCTTCACCAACATGCAGTGTTTCCTTGATTGAATTAGCTCTCACACCAATATTTGCGTCTAGAGCCTTTGCATTGAGGGCTATCTGAAAACGGCTGTGGCGCTGAAGTTGCCTGTGAATGTGGAGTTGGTGGCATGTGAAACCCGCATGTGGAGCATTCGTTTGTGTGGGATGCTCTACCAGGTTCATTCCTAGATAATGCACTCAAAGGGCACTAAGCATAGAGTGTGAAAACTGAGTTTCCTTGAGAGCTGCTTGGAAGCCTGATGGTGTGTGAAGTTAGTGAGCCAAATGGAGTTGTTCTCCCACAAGAACCACTCGGCTGATCCTTCTTCAATATGCCCTTCACCAACATGCAGTGTTTCCTTGATTGAATTAGCTCTCACACCAATATTTGCGTCTACAGCCTTTGCATTGAGGGCTATCTGAAAACGGCTGTGGCGCTGAAGTTGCCTGTGAATGTGGAGTTGGTGGCATGTGAAACCCGCATTTGGAGCATTCGTTTGTGTGGGATGCTCTACCAGGTTCCTTTCAGTCCTAGCCATACAAAGGGCACTAAGCATAGAGCGTGAAAACTGAGTTTCCTTGAGAGCTGCTTGGAAGCCTGATGGTGTGTGAAGTTAGTGAGCCAAATGGAGTTGTTCTCCCACAAGAACCACTCGGCTGATCCTTCTTCAATATGCCCTTCACCAACAGGCAGTGTTTCCTTGATTGAATTAGCTCTCACACCAATATTTGCGTCTAGAGCCTTTGCATTGAGGGCTATCTGAAAACGGCTGTGGCGCTGAAGTTGCCTGTGAATGTGGAGTTGGTGGCATGTGAAACCCGCATGTGGAGCATTCGTTTGTGTGGGATGCTCTACCAGGATCATTTCACTCCTAGCCATACAAAGGGCACTAAGCATAGAGTGTGAAAACTGAGTTTCCTTGAGAGCTGCTTGGAAGCCTGATGGTGTGTGAAGTTAGTGAGCCAAATGGAGTTGTTCTCCCACAAGAACCACTCGGCTGATCCTTCTTCAATATGCCCTTCACCAACATGCAGTGTTTCCTTGATTGAATTAGCTCTCACACCAATATTTGCGTCCAGAGCCTTTGCATTGAGGGCTATCTGAAAACGGCTGTGGCGCTGAAGTTGCCTGTGAATGTGGAGTTGGTGGCATGTGAAACCCGCATGTGGAGCATTCGTTTGTGTGGGATGCTGACCAAGCTTCATTTCCGTCCTGGGCACACAAAGAGCACTAAGCATAGAGTGTGAAAACTGAGTTTCCTTGAGAGCTGCTTGGAAGCCTGATGGTGTGTGAAGTTAGTGAGCCAAATGGAGTTGTTCTCCCACAAGAACCACTTGGCTGATCCTTCTTCAATATGCCCTTCACCAACATGCAGTGTTTCCTTGATTGAATTAGCTCTCACACCAATATTTGCGTCTAGAGCCTTTGCATTGAGGGCTATCTGAAAACGGCTGTGGCGCTGAAGTTGCCTGTGAATGTGGAGTTGGTGGCATGTGAAACCCGCATGTGGAGCATTCGTTTGTGTGGGATGCTGACCAAGCTTCATTTCAGTCGTGGGCACACAAAGAGCAGTAAGCATAGAGTGTGAAAACTGAGTTTCCTTGAGAGCTGCTTGGAAGCCTGATGGTGTGTGAAGTTAGTGAGCCAAATGGAGTTGTTCTCCCACAAGAACCACTCGGCTGATCCTTCTTCAATATGCCCTTCACCAACATGCAGTGTTTCCTTGATTGAATTAGCTCTCACACCAATATTTGCATCTAGAGCCTTTGCATTGAGGGCTATCTGAAAACGGCTGTGGCGCTGAAGTTGCCTGTGAATGTGGAGTTGGTGGCATGTGAAACCCGCATGTGGAGCATTCGTTTGTGTGGGAGGCTCTACCAGGTTCATTCCTAGATAATGCACTCAAAGGGCACTAAGCATAGAGTGTGAAAACTGAGTTTCCTTGAGAGCTGCTTGGAAGCCTGATGGTGTGTGAAGTTAGTGAGCCAAATGGAGTTGTTCTCCCACAAGAACCACTCAGCTGATCCTTCTTCAATATGCCCTTCACCAACAGGCAGTGTTTCCTTGATTGAATTAGCTCTCACACCAATATTTGCGTCTAGAGCCTTTGCATTGAGGGCTATCTGAAAACGGCTGTGGCGCTGAAGTTGCCTGTGAATGTGGAGTTGGTGGCATGTGAAACCCGCATGTGGAGCATTCGTTTGTGTGGGATGCTCTACCAGGTTCATTCCTAGATAATGCACTCAAAGGGCACTAAGCCTAGAGTGTGAAAACTGAGTTTCCTTGAGAGCTGCTTGGAAGCCTGATGGTGTGTGACGTTAGTGAGCCAAATGGAGTTGTTCTCCCACAAGAACCACTTGGCTGATCCTTCTTCAATATGCCCTTCACCAACATGCAGTGTTTCCTTGATTGAATTAGCTCTCACACCAATATTTGCGTCTAGAGCCTTTGCATTGAGGGCTATCTGAAAACGGCTGTGGCGCTGAAGTTGCCTGTGAATGTGGAGTTGGTGGCATGTGAAACCCGCATGTGGAGCATTCGTTTGTGTGGGATGCTGACCAAGCTTCATTTCCGTCCTGGGCACACAAAGAGCACTAAGCATAGAGTGTGAAAACTGAGTTTCCTTGAGAGCTGCTTGGAAGCCTGATGGTGTGTGAAGTTAGTGAGCCAAATGGAGTTGTTCTCCCACAAGAACCACTCGGCTGATCCTTCTTCAATATGCCCTTCACCAACATGCAGTGTTTCCTTGATTGAATTAGCTCTCACACCAATATTTGCGTCTAGAGCCTT
This sequence comes from Ochotona princeps, assembly GCF_030435755.1. Taxonomy (NCBI): domain Eukaryota; kingdom Metazoa; phylum Chordata; class Mammalia; order Lagomorpha; family Ochotonidae; genus Ochotona; species Ochotona princeps. The sequence continues at coordinate 79,359 of NW_026698063.1, forward strand.
TGCATTGAGGGCTATCTGAAAACGGCTGTGGCGCTGAAGTTGCCTGTGAATGTGGAGTTGGTGGCATGTGAAACCCGCATGTGGAGCATTCATTTGTGTGGGATGCTGACCAAGCTTCATTTCAGTCCTGGGCACACAAAGAGCACTAAGCATAGAGTGTGAAAACTGAGTTTCCTTGAGAGCTGCTTGGAAGCCTGATGGTGTGTGAAGTTAGTGAGCCAAATGGAGTTGTTCTCCCACAAGAACCACTCGGCTGATCCTTCTTCAATATGCCCTTCACCAACATGCAGTGTTTCCTTGATTGAATTAGCTCTCACACCAATATTTGTGTCTAGAGCCTTTGCATTGAGGGCTATCTGAAAACGGCTGTGGCGCTGAAGTTGCCTGTGAATGTGGAGTTGGTTGCATGTGAAACCCGCATGTGGAGCATTCGTTTGTGTGGGATGCTGACCAAGCTTCATTTCAGTCCTGGGCACACAAAGAGCACTAAGCATAGAGTGTGAAAACTGAGTTTCCTTGAGAGCTGCTTGGAAGCCTGATGGTGTGTGAAGTTAGTGAGCCAAATGGAGTTGTTCTCCCACAAGAAGCACTCGGCTGATCCTTCTCCAATATGCCCTTCACCAACAGGCAGTGTTTCCTTGATTGAATTAGCTCTCACACCAATATTTGCGTCTAGAGCCTTTGCATTGAGGGCTATCTGAAAACGGCTGTGGCGCTGAAGTTGCCTGTGAATGTGGAGTTGGTGGCATGTGAAACCCGCATGTGGAGCATTCGTTTGTGTGGGATGCTCTACCAGGTTCATTTCAGTGCTAGCCATACAAAGGGCACTAAGCATAGAGTGTGAAAACTGAGTTTCCTTGAGAGCTGCTTGGAAGCCTGATGGTGTGTGAAGTTAGTGAGCCAAATGGAGTTGTTCTCCCACAAGAACCACTCGGCTGATCCTTCTTCAATATGCCCTTCACCAACATGCAGTGTTTCCTTGATTGAATTAGCTCTCACACCAATATTTGCGTCTAGAGCCTTTGCATTGAGGGCTATCTGAAAACGGCTGTGGCGCTGAAGTTGCCTGTGAATGTGGAGTTGGTGGCATGTGAAACCCGCATGTGGAGCATTCGTTTGTGTGGGATGCTCTACCAGGTTCATTCCTAGATAATGCACTCAAAGGGCACTAAGCATAGAGTGTGAAAACTGAGTTTCCTTGAGAGCTGTTTGGAAGCCTGATGGTGTGTGAAGTTAGTGAGCCAAATGGAGTTGTTCTCCCACAAGAACCACTCGGCTGATCCTTCTTCAATATGCCCTTCACCAACATGCAGTGTTTCCTTGATTGAATTAGCTCTCACACCAATATTTGCGTCTAGAGCCTTTGCATTGAGGGCTATCTGAAAACGGCTGTGGCGCTGAAGTTGCCTGTGAATGTGGAGTTGGTGGCATGTGAAACCCGCATGTGGAGCATTCGTTTGTGTGGGATGCTCTACCAGGTTCATTTCAGTCCTAGCCATACAAAGGGCACTAAGCATAGAGTGTGAAAACTGAGTTTCCTTGAGAGCTGCTTGGAAGCCTGATGGTGTGTGAAGTTAGTGAGCCAAATGGAGTTGTTCTCCCACAAGAACCACTCGGCTGATCCTTCTTCAATATGCCCTTCACCAACATGCAGTGTTTCCTTGATTGAATTAGCTCTCACACCAATATTTGCGTCTAGAGCCTTTGCATTGAGGGCTATCTGAAAACGGCTGTGGCGCTGAAGTTGCCTGTGAATGTGGAGTTGGTGGCATGTGAAACCCGCATGTGGAGCATTCGTTTGTGTGGGATGCTCTACCAGGTTCATTCCTTGATAATGCATTCAAAGGGCACTAAACATAGAGTGTGAAAACTGAGTTTCCTTGAGAGCTGCTTGGAAGCCTGATGGTGTGTGAAGTTAGTGAGCCAAATGGAGTTGTTCTCCCACAAGAACCACTCGGCTGATCCTTCTTCAATATGCCCTTCACCAACATGCAGTGTTTCCTTGATTGAATTAGCTCTCACACCAATATTTGCGTCTAGAGCCTTTGCATTGAGGGCTATCTGAAAACGGCTGTGGCGCTGAAGTTGCCTGTGAATGTGGAGTTGGTGGCATGTGAAACCCGCATGTGGAGCATTCGTTTGTGTGGGATGCTGACCAAGCTTCATTTCAGTCCTGGGCACACAAAGAGCACTAAGCATAGAGTGTGAAAACTGAGTTTCCTTGAGAGCTGCTTGGAAGCCTGATGGTGTGTGAAGTTAGTGAGCCAAATGGAGTTGTTCTCCCACAAGAACCACTCGGCTGATCCTTCTTCAATATGCCCTTCACCAACATGCAGTGTTTCCTTGATTGAATTAGCTCTCACACCAATATTTGCGTCTAGAGCCTTTGCATTGAGGGCTATCTGAAAACGGCTGTGGCGCTGAAGTTGCCTGTGAATGTGGAGTTGGTGGCATGTGAAACCCGCATGTGGAGCATTCGTTTGTGTGCGATGCTCTACCAGGTTCATTTCAGTGCTAGCCATACAAAGATCCCTAAGCATAGAGTGTGAAAACTGAGTTTCCTTGAGAGCTGCTTGGAAGCCTGATGGTGTGTGAAGTTAGTGAGCCAAATGGAGTTGTTCTCCCACAAGAACCACTCGGCTGATCCTTCTCCAATATGCCCTTCACCAACATGCAGTGTTTCCTTGATTGAATTAGCTCTCACACCAATATTTGCGTCTAGAGCCTTTGCATTGAGGGCTATCTGAAAACGGCTGTGGCGCTGAAGTTGCCTGTGAATGTGGAGTTGGTGGCATGTGAAACCCGCATGTGGAGCATTCGTTTGTGTGGGATGCTCTACCAGGTTCATTTCAGTGCTAGCCATACAAAGGGCACTAAGCATAGAGTGTGAAAACTGAGTTTCCTTGAGAGCTGCTTGGAAGCCTGATGGTGTGTGAAGTTAGTGAGCCAAATGGAGTTGTTCTCCCACAAGAACCACTCGGCTGATCCTTCTTCAATATGCCCTTCACCAACATGCAGTGTTTCCTTGATTGAATTAGCTCTCACACCAATATTCGCGTCTAGAGCCTTTGCATTGAGGGCTATCTGAAAACGGCTGTGGCGCTGAAGTTGCCTGTGAATGTGGAGTTGGTGGCATGTGAAACCCGCATGTGGAGCATTCGTTTGTGTGCGATGCTCTACCAGGTTCATTTCAGTCCTGGGCATACAAAGATCCCTAAGCATAGAGTGTGAAAACTGAGTTTCCTTGAGAGCTGCTTGGAAGCCTGATGGTGTGTGAAGTTAGTGAGCCAAATGGAGTTGTTCTCCCACAAGAACCACTCGACTGATCCTTCTCCAATATGCCCTTCACCAACATGTAGTGTTTCCTTGATTGAATTAGCTCTCACACCAATATTTGCGTCTAGAGCCTTTGCATTGAGGGCTATCTGAAAACGGCTGTGGCGCTGAAGTTGCCTGTGAATGTGGAGTTGGTGGCATGTGAAACCCGCATGTGGAGCATTCGTTTGTGTGGGATGCTCTACCAGGTTCATTTCAGTCCTAGCCATACAAAGGGCACTAAGCATAGAGTGTGAAAACTGAGTTTCCTTGAGAGCTGCTTGGAAGCCTGATGGTGTGTGAAGTTAGTGAGCCAAATGGAGTTGTTCTCCCACAAGAACCACTCGGCTGATCCTTCTTCAATATGCCCTTCACCAACATGCAGTGTTTCCTTGATTGAATTAGCTCTCACACCAATATTCGCGTCTAGAGCCTTTGCATTGAGGGCTATCTGAAAACGGCTGTGGCGCTGAAGTTGCCTGTGAATGTGGAGTTGGTGGCATGTGAAACCCGCATGTGGAGCATTCGTTTGTGTGCGATGCTCTACCAGGTTCATTTCAGTCCTGGGCATACAAAGATCCCTAAGCATAGAGTGTGAAAACTGAGTTTCCTTGAGAGCTGCTTGGAAGCCTGATGGTGTGTGAAGTTAGTGAGCCAAATGGAGTTGTTCTCCCACAAGAACCACTCGGCTGATCCTTCTCCAATATGCCCTTCACCAACATGCAGTGTTTCCTTGATTGAATTAGCTCTCACACCAATATTTGCGTCTAGAGCCTTTGCATTGAGGGCTATCTGAAAACGGCTGTGGCGCTGAAGTTGCCTGTGAATGTGGAGTTGGTGGCATGTGAAACCCGCATGTGGAGCATTCGTTTGTGTGGGATGCTCTACCAGGTTCATTTCAGTGCTAGCCATTCAAAGGGCACTAAGCATAGAGTGTGAAAACTGAGTTTCCTTGAGAGCTGCTTGGAAGCCTGATGGTGTGTGAAGTTAGTGAGCCAAATGGAGTTGTTCTCCCACAAGAACCACTCGGCTGATCCTTCTCCAATATGCCCTTCACCAACATGCAGTGTTTCCTTGATTGAATTAGCTCTCACACCAATATTTGCGTCTAGAGCCTTTGCATTGAGAGCTATCTGAAAACGGCTGTGGCGCTGAAGTTGCCTGTGAATGTGGAGTTGGTGGCATGTGAAACCCGCATGTGGAGCATTCGTTTGTGTGCGATGCTCTACCAGGTTCATTTCAGTGCTAGCCATACAAAGATCACTAAGCATAGAGTGTGAAAACTGAGTTTCCTTGAGAGCTGCTTGGAAGCCTGATGGTGTGTGAAGTTAGTGAGCCAAATGGAGTTGTTCTCCCACAAGAACCACTCGGCTGATCCTTCTTCAATATGCCCTTCACCAACATGCAGTGTTTCCTTGATTGAATTAGCTCTCACACCAATATTTGCGTCTAGAGCCTTTACATTGAGGGCTATCTGAAAACGGCTGTGGCGCTGAAGTTGCCTGTGAATGTGGAGTTGGTGGCATGTGAAACCCGCATGTGGAGCATTCGTTTGTGTGGGATGCTCTACCAGGCTCATTTCAGTCCTAGCCATACAAAGGGAACTAAGCATAGAGTGCGAAAACTGAGTTTCCTTGAGAGCTGCTTGGAAGCCTGATGGTGTGTGAAGTTAGTGAGCCAAATGGAGTTGTTCTCCCACAAGAACCACTCGGCTGATCCTTCTTCAATATGCCCTTCACCAACATGCAGTGTTTCCTTGATTGAATTAGCTCTCACACCAATATTTGCGTCTAGAGCCTTTGCATTGAGGGCTATCTGAAAACGGCTGTGGCGCTGAAGTTGCCTGTGAATGTGGAGTTGGTGGCATGTGAAACCCGCATGTGGAGCATTCGTTTGTGTGGGATGCTCTACCAGGTTCATTCCTTGATAATGCATTCAAAGGGCACTAAGCATAGAGTGTGAAAACTGAGTTTCCTTGAGAGCTGCTTGGAAGCCTGATGGTGTGTGAAGTTAGTGAGCCAAATGGAGTTGTTCTCCCACAAGAACCACTCGGCTGATCCTTCTTCAATATGCCCTTCACCAACATGCAGTGTTTCCTTGATTGAATTAGCTCTCACACCAATATTTGCATCTAGAGCCTTTGCATTGAGGGCTATCTGAAAACGGCTGTGGCGCTGAAGTTGCCTGTGAATGTGGAGTTGGTGGCATGTGAAACCCGCATGTGGAGCATTCGTTTGTGTGGGATGCTCTACCAGGTTCATTCCTTGATAATGCATTCAAAGGGCACTAAACATAGAGTGTGAAAACTGAGTTTCCTTGAGAGCTGCTTGGAAGCCTGATGGTGTGTGAAGTTAGTGAGCCAAATGGAGTTGTTCTCCCACAAGAACCACTCGGTTGATCCTTCTTCAATATGCCCTTCACGAACAGGCAGTGTTTCCTTGATTGAATTAGCTCTCACACCAATATTTGCGTCTAGAGCCTTTGCATTGAGGGCTATCTGAAAACGGCTGTGGCGCTGAAGTTGCCTGTGAATGTGGAGTTGGTGGCATGTGAAACCCGCATGTGGAGCATTCGTTTGTGTGGGATGCTGACCAAGCTTCATTTCAGTCCTGGGCACACAAAGAGTACTAAGCATAGAGTGTGAAAACTGAGTTTCCTTGAGAGCTGCTTGGAAGCCTGATGGTGTGTGAAGTTAGTGAGCCAAATGGAGTTGTTCTCCCACAAGAACCACTCGGCTGATCCTTCTTCAATATGCCCTTCACCAACAGGCAGTGTTTCCTTGATTGAATTAGCTCTCACACCAATATTTGCGTCTAGAGCCTTTGCATTGGGGGCTATCTGAAAACAGCTGTGGCGCTGAAGTTGCCTGTGAATGTGGAGTTGGTGGCATGTGAAACCCGCATGTGGAGCATTCGTTTGTGTGGGATGCTCTACCAGGTTCATTTCAGTCCTAGTCATACAAAGGACACTAAGCATAGAGTGTGAAAACTGAGTTTCCTTGAGAGCTGCTTGGAAGCCTGATGGTGTGTGAAGTTAGTGAGCCAAATGGAGTTGTTCTCCCACAAGAACCACTCGGCTGATCCTTCTTCAATATGCCCTTCACCAACATGCAGTGTTTCCTTGATTGAATTAGCTCTCACACAAATATTTGCGTCTAGAGCCTTTGCATTGAGGGCTATCTGAAAACGGCTGTGGCGCTGAAGTTGCCTGTGAATGTGGAGTTGGTGGCATGTGAAACCCGCATGTGGAGCATTCGTTTGTGTGGGATGCTCTACCAGGTTCATTCCTAGATAATGCACTCAAAGGGCA
>NW_026698064.1:0-34478 GCF_030435755.1 Ochotona princeps
GCTATCTGAAAACGGCTGTGGCGCTGAAGTTGCCTGTGAATGTGGAGTTGGTGGCATGTGAAACCCGCATGTGGAGCATTCGTTTGTGTGGGATGCTCTACCAGGTTCATTCCTAGATAATGCACTCAAAGGGCACTAAGCATAGAGTGTGAAAACTGAGTTTCCTTGAGAGCTGCTTGGAAGCCTGATGGTGTGTGAAGTTAGTGAGCCAAATGGAGTTGTTCTCCCACAAGGACCACTCGGCTGATTCTTCTTCAATATGCCCTTCACCAACATGCAGTGTTTCCTTGATTGAATTAGCTCTCACACCAATATTTACATCTAGAGGCTTTGCATTGAGGGCTATCTGAAAATGGCTGTGGCACTGAAGTTGCCTGTGAATGTGGAGTTGGTGGCATGTGAAACCCGGATGTGGAGCATTCGTTTGTGTGGGATGCTCTACCAGGTTTACTACTAGATAATGCACTCAAAGGGCACTAAGCATAGAGTGTGAAAACTGAGTTTCCTTGAGAGCTGCTTGGAAGCCTGATGGTGTGTGAAGTTAGTGAGCCAAATGGAGTTGTTCTCCCACAAGAACCACTCGGCTGATCCTTCTTCAATATGCCCTTCACCAACATGCAGTGTTTCCTTGTTTGAATTAGCTCTCACACCAATATTTGCGTCTAGAGCCTTTGCATTGAGGGCTATCTGAAAACGGCTGTGGCGCTGAAGGTGCCTGTGAATGTGGATTTGGTGGCATGTGAAACCCTCATGTGGAGCATTCGTTTGTGTGGGATGCTCTACCAGGTTCATTCCTAGATAATGCACTCAAAGGGCACTAAGCATAGAGTGTGAAAACTGAGTTTCCTTGAGAGCTGCTTGGAAGCCTGATGGTGTGTGAAGTTAGTGAGCCAAATGGAGTTGTTCTCCCACAAGAACCACTCGGCTGATCCTTCTTCAATATGCCCTTCACCAACATGCAGTGTTTCCTTGATTGAATTAGCTCTCACACCAATATTTGCGTCTAGAGCCTTTGCATTGAGGGCTATCTGAAAACGGCTGTGGCGCTGAAGTTGCCTGTGAATGTGGGAGTTGGTGGCATGTGAAAACCCGCATGTGGAGCATTCGTTTGTGTGGGATGCTCTACCAGGTTCATTCCTAGATAACGCACTCAAAGGGCACTAAGCATAGAGTGTGAAAACTGAGTTTCCTTGAGAGCTGCTTGGAAGCCTGATGGTGTGTGAAGTTAGTGAGCCAAATGGAGTTGTTCTCCCACAAGAACCACTCGGCTGATCCTTCTTCAAAATGCCCTTCACCAACATGCAGTGTTTCCTTGATTGAATTAGCTCTCACACCAATATTTGCGTCTAGAGCCCTTGCATTGAGGGCTATATGAAAGCGGCTGTGGCGCTGAAGTTGCCTGTGAATGTGGAGTTGGTGGCATGTGAAACCCGCATGTGGAGCATTCGTTTGTGTGGGATGCTCTACCAGGTTCATTCCTAGATAATGCAGTGAAAGTGCACTAAGCATAGAGTGTGAAAACTGAGTTTCCTTGAGAGCTGCTTGGAAGCCTGATGGTGTGTGAATTTATTGAGCCAAATGGAGTTGTTCTCCCACAAGAACCACTCGGCTGATCCTTCTTCAATATGCCCTTCACCAACATGCAGTGTTTCCTTGATTGAATTAGCTCTCACACCAATATTTGCGTCTAGAGCCTTTGCATTGAGGGCTATCTGAAAATGGCTGTGGCGCTGAAGTTGCCTGTGAACGTGGAGTTGGTGGCATGTGAAACCCGCATGTGGAGCATTCGTTTGTGTGGGATGCTCTACCAGGTTCATTCCTAGATAATGCAGTGAAAGTGCACTAAGCATAGAGTGTGAAAACTGAGTTTCCTTGAGAGCTGCTTGGAAGCCTGATGGTGTGTGAAGTTAGTGAGCCAAATGGAGTTGTTCTCCCACAAGAACCACTCGGCTGATCCTTCTTCAATATGCCCTTCACCAACATGCAGTGTTTCCTTGATTGAATTAGCTCTCACACCAATATTTGCGTCTAGAGCCTTTGCATTGAGGGCTATCTGAAAATGGCTGTGGCGCTGAAGTTGCCTGTGAATGTGGAGTTGGTGGCATGTGAAACCCGCATGTGGAGCATTCGTTTCTGTGGGATGCTCTACTAGATTCATTCCTAGATAATGCAGTGAAAGGGCACTAAGCATAGAGTGTGAAAACTGAGTTTCCTTGAGAGCTGCTTGGAAGCCTGATGGTGTGTGAAGTTTAGTGAGCCAAATGGAGTTGTTCTCCCACAAGAACCACTCGGCTGATCCTTCTTCAATATGCCCTTCACCAACATGCAGTGTTTCCTTGATTGAATTAGCTCTCACACCAATATTTGCATCTAGAGCCTTTGCATTGAGGGCTATCTGAAAATGGCTGTGGCGCTGAAGTTGCCTGTGAATGTGGAGTTGGTGGCATGTGGAACCCGCATGTGGAGCATTCGTTTGTGTGGGATGCTCACCAAGATTCATTTCAGTCCTAGGCACTCAAAGGGCACTAAGCATAGAGTGTGAAAACTGAGTTTCCTTGAGAGCTGCTTAGAAGTCTGATGGTGTGTGAAGTTAGTGAGCCAAATGGAGTTGTTCTCCCACAAGGACCACTCGGCTGATTCTTCTTCAATATGTCCTTCACCAACATGCAGTGTTTCCTTGATTGAATTAGCTCTCCCACCAATATTTACATCTAGAGGCTTTGCATTGAGGGCTATCTGAAAATGGCTGTGGCACTGAAGTTGCCTGAGAATGTGGATTTGGTGGTATGTGAAACCCGCATGTGGAGCATTCGTTTGTGTGGGATGCTCACCAAGCTTCATTTAAATCCAAGGCACACAAAGGGCACTAAGCATAGAGTGTGAAACCTGAGTTTCCTTGAGAGCTGCTTGGAAGCCTGATGGTGTGTGAAGTTAGTGAGCCAAATGGAGTTGTTCTCCCACAAGAACCACTCGGCTGATCCTTCTTCAATATGCCCTTCACCAACATGCAGTGTTTCCTTGATTTAATTAGCTCTCACACCAATATTTGCGTCTAAAGCCTTTGCATTGAGGGCTATCTGAAAATGGCTGTGGCACTGAAGTTGCCTGTGAATGTGGAGTTGGTGGCATGTGAAACCCGCATGTGGAGCATTCGTTTGTGTGGGATGCTCTACTAGATTCATTCCTAGATAATGCATTCAAAGGGCACTAAGCATAGAGTGTGAAAACTGAGATTCCTTGAGAGCTGCTTGGAAGCCTGATGGTGTGTGAAGTTAGTGAGCCAAATGGAGTTGTTCTCCCACAAGAACCACTCGGCTGATCCTTCTTCAATATGCCCTTCACCAACATGCAGTGTTTCCTTGATTGAATTAGCTCTCACACCAATATTTGCGTCTAGAACCTTTGCATTGAGGGCTATCTGAAAACGGCTGTGGCGCTGAAGTTGCCTGTGAATGTGGAGTTGGTGGCATGTGAAACCCGCATGTGGAGCATTCGTTTGTGTGGGATGCTCTACCAAGTTCATTCCTAGATAATGCACTCAAAGGGCACTAAGCATAGAGTGTGAAAACTGAGTTTCCTTGAGAGCTGCTTGGAAGTCTGATGGTGTGTGAAGTTAGTGAGCCAAATGGAGTTGTTCTCCCACAAGGACCACTCGGCTGATTCTTCTTCAATATGCCCTTCACCAACATGCAGTGTTTCCTTGATTGAATTAGCTCTCACAACAATATTTACATCTAGAGGCTTTGCATTGAGGGCTATCTGAAAATGGCTGTGACACTGAAGTTGCCTGAGAATGTGGAGTTGGTGGCATGTGAAACCCGCATGTGGAGCATTCGTTTGTGTGGGATGCTCACCAAGCTTCATTTAAATCCAAGGCACACAAAGGGCACTAATCATAGAGTGTGAAAACTGAGTTTCCTTGAGAGCTGCTTGGAAGCCTGATGGTGTGTGAAGTTAGTGAGCCAAATGGAGTTGTTCTCCCACAAGAAACACTCGGCTGATCCTTCTTCAATATGCCCTTCACCAACACGCAGTGTTTCCTTGATTGAATTAGCTCTCACACCAATATTTGCGTCTAGAGCCTTTGCATTGAGGGCTATCTGAAAACGGCTGTGGCGCTGAAGTTGCCTGAGAATGTGGAGTTGGTGGCATGTGGAACCCGCATGTGGAGCATTCGTTTGTGTGGGATGCTCACCAAGCTTCATTTCAATCCTAGGCACACAAAGGGCACTAAGCATAGAGTGTGAAAACTGAGTTTCCTTGAGAGCTGCTTGGAAGCCTGATGGTGTGTGAAGTTAGCGAACCAAATGGAGTTGTTCTCGCACAAGGACCACTCGGCTGATCCTTCTTCAAAATGCCCTTCACCAACATGCAGTGTTTCCTTGATTGAATTAGCTCTCACACCAATATTTGCGTCTAGAGCCTTTGCATTGAGGGCTATCTGAAAACACCTGCGGCGCTGAAGTTGCCTGTGAATGTGGAGTTGGTGGCATGTGAAACCCGCATGTGGAGCATTCGTTTGTGTGGGATGCTCACCAAGCTTCATTTCAGTCCTAGGCACTCAAAGGGCACTAAGCATAGAGTGTGAAAACTGAGTTTCCTTGAGAGCTGCTTGGAAGCCTGATGGTGTGTGAAGTTAGTGAGCCAAATGGAGTTGTTCTCCCACAAGAAACACTCGGCTGATCCTTCTTCAATATGCCCTTCACCAACATGCAGTGTTTCCTTGATTGAATTAGCTCTCACACCAATATTTGCGTCTAGAGCCTTTGCATTGAGGGCTATCTGAAAACGGCTGTGGTGCTGACGTTGCCTGTGAATGTGGAGTTGGTGGCATGTGAAACCCGCATGTGGAGCATTCGTTTGTGTGGGATGCTCTACCAGGTTCATTCCTAGATAATGCACTCAAAGGGCACTAAGCATAGAGTGTGAAAACTGAGTTTCCTTGAGAGCTAGCTGCTTGGAAGCCTGATGGTGTGTGAAGTTAGTGAGCCAAATGGAGTTGTTCTCCCACAAGAACCACTCGGCTGATCCTTCTTAAATATGCCCTTCACCAACATGCAGTGTTTCCTTGATTGAATTAGCTCTCACACCAATATTTGCGTTTAGAGCCTTTGCATTGAGGGCTATCTGAAAACGGCCGTGGCGCTGAAGTTGCCTGTGAATGTGGAGTTGGTGGCATGTGAAACCCGCATGTGGAGCATTCGTTTGTGTGGGATGCTCAGCAAGCTTCATTTCAGTCCTAGGCACACAAAGGGCACTAAGCATAGAGTGTGAAAACTGAGTTTCCTTGAGAGCTGCTTGGAAACCTGATGGTGTGTGAAGTTAGTGAGCCAAATGGAGTTGTTCTCCCACAAGAACCACTCGGCTGATCCTTCTTCAATATGCCCTTCACCAACATGCAGTGTTTCCTTGATTGAATTAGCTCTCACATCAATATTTGCATCTAGAGCCTTTGCATTGAGGGCTATCTGAAAACGGCTGTGGCACTGAAGTTGCCTGTGAATGTGGAGTTGGTGGCATGTGAAACCCGCATGTGGAGCATTCGTTTGTGTGGGATGCTCTACCAGGTTCATTCCTACATAATGCACTCAAAGGGCACTAAGCATAGAGTGTGAAAACTGAGTTTCCTTGAGAGCTGCTTGGAAGCCTGATGGTGTGTGAAGTTAGTGAACCAAATGGAGTTGTTCTCCCACAAGAACCACTCGGCTGATCCTTCTTCAATATGCCCTTCACCAACATGCAGTGTTTCCTTGATTGAATTAGCTCTCACACCAATATTTGCGTCTAGAGCCTTTGCATTGAGGGCTATCTGAAAATGGCTGTGGCGCTGAAGTTGCCTGAGAATGTGGAGTTGGTGGCATGTGGAACCCGCATGTGGAGCATTGTTTTGTGTCGATGATCACCAAGATTCATTTCAGTCCTAGGCACTCAAAGGGCACTAAGCATAGAGTGTGAAAACTGAGTTTCCTTGAGAGCTGCTTGGAAGCCTGATGGTGTGTGAAGTTAGTGAGCCAAATGGAGTTGTTCTCCCACAAGGACCACTCGGCTGATTCTTCTTCAATATGCCCTTCACCAATATGCAGTGTTTCCTTGATTGAATTAGCTCTCACACCAATATTTACATCTAGAGGCTTTGCATTGAGGGCTATCTGAAAATGGCTGTGGCACTGAAGTAGAGTGAGAATGTGGAGTTGGTGGCATGTGAAACCCGCATGTGGAGCATTCGTTTGTGTGGGATGCTCACCAAGCTTCATTTAAATCCAAGGCACACAAAGGGCACTAATCATAGAGTGTGAAAACTGAGTTTCCTTGAGAGCTGCTTGGAAGCCTGATGGTGTGTGAAGTTAGTGAGCCAAATGGAGTTGTTCTCCCACAAGAACCACTCGGCTGATCCTTCTTCAATATGCCCTTCACCAACATGCAGTGTTTCCTTGATTGAATTAGCTCTCACACCAATATTTGCGTCTAGAGCCTTTGCATTGAGGGCTATCTGAAAACGGCTGTGGCGCTGAATTTGCCTGTGAATGTGGAGTTGGTGGCATGTGAAACCCGCATGTGGAGCATTCGTTTGTGTGGGATGCTCTACTAGATTCATTCCTAGATAATGCACTCAAAGGGCACTAATCATAGAGTGTGAAAACTGAGTTTCCTTGAGAGCTGCTTGGAAGCCTGATGGTGTGTGAAGTTAGTGAGCCAAATGGAGTTGTTCTCCCACAAGAACCACTCGGCTGATCCTTCTTCAATATGCCCTTCACCAACATGCAGTGTTTCCTTGATTGAATTAGCTCTCACACCAATATTTGCGTCTAGAACCTTTGCATTGAGGGCTATCTGAAAACGGCTGTGGCGCTGAAGTTGCCTGTGAATGTGGAGTTGGTGGCATGTGAAACCCGCATGTGGAGCATCCGTTTGTGTGGGATGCTAACCAAGATTCATTTCAGTCCTAGGCACTCAAAGGGCACTAAGCATAGAGTGTGAAAACTGAGTTTCCTTGAGAGCTGCTTGGAAGCCTGATGGTGTGTGAAGTTAGTGAGCCAAATGGAGTTGTTCTCCCACAAGAACCACTCGGCTGATCCTTCTTCAATATGCCCTTCACCAACATGCAGTGTTTCCTTGATTGAATTAGCTCTCACACCAATATTTACATCTAGACCCTTTGCATTGAGGGCTGTCTGACAATGGCTGTGGCACTGAAGTTGCCTGAGAATGTGGAGTTGGTGGCATGTGAAACCCGCATGTGGAGCATTCGTTTGTGTGGGATGCTCACCAAGCTTCATTTCAATCCAAGGCACACATAGGGCACTAAGCATAGAGTGTGAAAACTGAGTTTCCTTGAGAGCTGCTTGGAAGCCTGATGGTGTGTGAAGTTAGTGAGCCAAATGGAGTTGTTCTCCCACAAGAACCACTCGGCTGATCCTTCTTCAATATGCCCTTCACCAACATGCAGTGGTTCCTTGATTGAATTAGCTCTCACACCAATATTTGCGTCTAGAGCCTTTGCATTGAGGGCTATCTGAAAACGGCTGTGGCGCTGAAGTTGCCTGTGAATGTGTAGTTGGTGGCATGTGAAACCCGCATGTGGAGCATTCGTTTGTGTGGGATGTTCTACCAGGTTCATTCCTAGATAATGCAATCAAAGGGCACTAAACATAGAGTGTGAAAACTGAGTTTCCTTGAGAGCTGCTTGGAAGCCTGATGGTGTGTGAAGTTAGTGAGCCAAATGGAGTTGTTCTCCCACAAGAACCACTCGGCTGATCCTTCTTCAATATGCCCTTCACCAACATGCAGTGGTTCCTTATTGAATTAGCTCTCACACCAATATTTGCGTCTAGAGCCTTTGCATTGAGGGCTATCTGAAAACGGCTGTGGCGCTGAAATTGCCTGTAAATGTGGAGTTGGTGGCATGTGAAACCCGCATGTGGAGCATTCGTTTGTGTGAGATGCTCTGCCAGGTTCATTCCTAGATAATGCACTCAAAGGGCACTAAGCATAGAGTGTGAAAACTGAGTTTCCTTGAGAGCTAGCTGCTTTTAAGCCTGATGGTGTGTGAAGTTAGTGAGCCAAATGGAGTTGTTCTCCCACAAGAACCACTCGGTTGATCCTTCTTCAATATGCCCTTCACCAACATGCAGTGTTTCCTTGATTGAATTAGCTCTCACACCAATATTTGCGTCTAGAGCCTTTGCATTGAGGGCTATCTGAAAACGGCTGTGGCTCTGAAGTTGCCTGAGAATGTGGAGTTGGTGGCATGTGAAACCCGCATGTGGAGCATTCGTTTGTGTGGGATGCTCACCAAGATTCATTTCAGTCCTAGGCACTCAAAGGGCACTAAGCATAGAGTGTGAAAACTGAGTTTCCTTGAGAGCTGCTTGGAAGCCTGATGGTGTGTGAAGTTAGTGAGCCAAATGGAGTTGTTCTCCCACAAGGACCACTCGGCTGATTCTTCTTCAATATGCCCTTCACCAACATGCAGTGTTTCCTTGATTGAATTAGCTCTCACACCAATATTTACATCTAGAGTCTTTGCATTGAGGGCTATCTGAAAATGGCTGTGGCGCTGAAGTTGCCTGTGAATGTGGAGTTGGTGGCATGTGAAACCCGCATGTGGAGCATTCGTTTGTGTGGGATGCTCACCAAGCTTCATTTCAGTCCTAGGCACTCAAAGGGCACTAAGCATAGAGTGTGAAAACTGAGTTTCCTGAAGAGCTGCTTGGAAGGCTCATGGTGTGTGAAGTTAGTGAGCCAAATGGAGTTGTTCTCCCACAAGAACTACTCGACTGATTCTTCTTCAATATGCCCTTCACCAACATGCAGTGTTTCCTTGATTGAATTAGCTCTCACACCAATATTTACATCTAGACCCTTTGCATTGAGGGCTGTCTGAAAATGGCTGTGGCACTGAAGTTGCCTGTGAATGTGGAGTTGGTGGCATGTGAAACCCGCATGTGGAGCATTCGTTTGTGTGGGATGCTCTACCAGGTTCATTCCTAGATAATGCACTCAAAGGGCACTAAGCATAGAGTGTGAAAACTGAGTTTCCTTGAGAGCTGCTTGGAAGCCTGATGGTGTGTGAAGTTAGTGAGCCAAATGGAGTTGTTCTCCCACAAGAACCACTCGGCTGATCCTTCTTCAATATGCCCTTCACCAACATGCAGTGTTTTCTTCATTGAATTAGCTTTCACACCAATATTTGCGTCTAGAGCCTTTGCATTGAGGGCTATC
Organism: Ochotona princeps; assembly: GCF_030435755.1. Classification (NCBI taxonomy): domain Eukaryota; kingdom Metazoa; phylum Chordata; class Mammalia; order Lagomorpha; family Ochotonidae; genus Ochotona; species Ochotona princeps. The sequence continues at coordinate 9,223 of NW_026698064.1, forward strand.
TGAAAACGGCTGTGGCGCTGAAGTTGCCTGTGAATGTGGAGTTGGTGGCATGTGAAACCCGCAAGTGGAGCATTCGTTTGTGTGGGATGCTCTACCAGGTTCATTCCTAGATAATGCACTCAAAGGGCACTAAGCATAGAGTGTGAAAACTGAGTTTCCTTGAGAGCTGCTTGGAAGCCTGATGGTGTGTGAAGTTAGTGAGCCAAATGGAGTTGTTCTCCCACAAGAACCACTCGGCTGATCCTTCTTCAATATGCCCTTCAGCAACATGCAGTGTTTCCTTGATTGAATTAGCTCTCACACCAATATTTACATCTAGAGGCTTTGCATTGAGGGCTATCTGAAAATGGCTGTGGCGCTGAAGTTGCCTGTGAATGTGGAGTTGGTAGCATGTGGAACCCGCATGTGGAGCATTCGTTTGTGTGGGATGCTCAGCAAGCTTCATTTCAGTCCTAGGCACTCAAAGGGCACTAATCATAGATTGTGAAAACTGAGTTTCCTTGAGAGCTGTTTGGAAGCCTGATGGTGTGTGAAGTTAGTGAGCCAAATGGAGTTGTTCTCCCACAAGAACCACTCGGATGATCCTTCTTCAATATGCCCTTCAGCAAGATGCAGTGTTTCCTTGATTGAATTAGCTCTCACACCAATATTTGCGTCTAGAGCCTTTGCATTGAGGGCTATCTGAAAATGGCTGTGGCGCTGAAGTTGCCTGTGAATGTGGAGTTGGTGGCATGTGGAACCCGCATGTGGAGCATTCGTTTGTGTGGGATGCTCACCAAGATTCATTTCAGTCCTAGGCACTCAAAGGGCACTAAGCATAGAGAGTGAAAACTGAGTTTTCTTGAGAGCTGCTTGGAAGCCTGATGGTGTGTGAAGTTAGTGAGCCAAATGGAGTTGTTCTCCCACAAGAACCACTCGGCTGATCCTTCTTCAATATGCCCTTCACCAACATGCAGTGTTTCCTTGATTGAATTAGCTCTCACACCAATATTTGCGTCTAGAGCCTTTGCATCGAGGGCTATCTGAAAACGGCTGTAGCGCTGAAGTTGCCTGTGAATGTGGAGTTGGTGGCATGTGAAACCCGCATGTGGAGCATTCGTTTGTGTGGGATGCTCTACCAGGTTCATTTCAGTCCTAGGCACTCAAAGGGCACTAAGCATAGAGTGTGAAAACTGAGTTTCCTTGACAGCTGCTTGGAAGCCTGATGGTGTGTGAAGTTAGTGAGCCAAATGGAGTTGTTCTCACACAAGAACCACTCGGCTGATCCTTCTTCAATATGCCCTTCACCAACATGCAGTGGTTCCTTGATTGAATTAACTCTCACACCAATATTTGCGTCTAGAGCCTTTGCATTGAGGGCTATCTGAAAACGGCTGTGGCGCTGAAGTTGCCTGTGAATGTGGAGTTGGTGGCATGTGAAACCCGCATGTGGAGCATTCGTTTGTGTGGGATGCTCTACCAGGTTCATTCCTAGATAATGCACTCAAAGGGCACTAAGCATAGAGTGTGAAAACTGAGTTTCCTTGAGAGCTGCTTGGAAGCCTGATGGTGTGTGAAGTTAGTGAGCCAAATGGAGTTGTTCTCCCACAAGAACCACTCGGCTGATCCTTCTTCAATATGCCCTGCACCAACATGCAGTGTTTCCTTGATTGAATTAGCTCTCACACCAATATTTGCGTCTAGAGCCTTTGCATTGAGGGCTATCTGAAAACGGCTGTGGCGCTGAAGTTGCCTGTGAATGTGGAGTTGGTGGCATGTGAAACCCGCATGTGGAGCATTCGTTTGTGTGGGATGCTCACCAGGCTTCATTTCAGTCCTTGGCACTGAAAGGGCACTAAGCATAGAGTGTGAAAACTGAGTTTCCTTGAGAGCTGCTTGGAAGCCTGATGGTGTGTGAAGTTAGTGAGCCAAATGGAGTTGTTCTCCCACAAGAACCACTCGGCTGATCCTTCTTCAATATGCCCTTCACCAACATGCAGTGTTTCCTTGATTGAATTAGCTCTCACACCAATATTTGCGTCTAGAGCCTTTGCATTGAGGGCTATCTGAAAACGGCTGTGGCGCTGAAGTTGTGTGAAAATGTGGAGTTGGTGGCATGTGAAACCCGCATGTGGAGCATTCGTTTGTGTGGGATGCTCACCAAGATTCATTCCTAGATAATGCACTCAAAGGGCACTAAGCATAGAGTGTGAAAACTGAGTTTCCTTGAGAGCTGCTTGGAAGCCTGATGGTGTGTGAAGTTAGTGAGCCAAATGGAGTTGTTCTCCCACAAGAACCACTCGGCTGATCCTTCTTCAATATGCCCTTCACCAACATGCAGTGTTTCCTTGATTGAATTAGCTCTCACACCAATATTTGCGTCTAGAGCCTTTGCATTGAGGGCTATCTGAAAACGGCTGTGGCGCTGAAGTTGCCTGTGAATGTGGAGTTGGTGGCATGTGAAACCCGCATGTGGAGCATTCGTTTGTGTGGGATGCTCTACCAGGTTCATTCCTAGATAATGCACTCAAAGGGCACTAAGCATAGAGTGTGAAAACTGAGTTTCCTTGAGAGCTGCTTGGAAGCCTGATGGTGTGTGAAGTTAGTGAGCCAAATGGAGTTGTTCTCCCACAAGAACCACTCAGCTGATCCTTCTTCAATATGCCCTTCACCAACATGCAGTGTTTCCTTGATTGAATTAGCTCTCACACCAATATTTGCGTCTAGAGCCTTTGCATTGAGGGCTATCTCAAAACGGCTGTGGCGCTGAAGTTGCCTGTGAATGTGGAGTTGGTGGCATGTGAAACCCGCATGTGGAGCATTCGTTTGTGTGGGATGCTCTACCACGTTCATTCCTAGATAATGCACTCAAAGGGCACTAAGCATAGAGTGTGAAAACTGAGTTTCCTTGAGAGCTGCTTGGAAGCCTGATGGTGTGTGAAGTTAGTGAGCCAAATGGAGTTGTTCTCCCACAAGAACCACTCGGCTGATCCTTCTTCAATATGCCCTTCACCAACATGCAGTGTTTCCTTGATTGAATTAGCTCTCACACCAATATTTGCGTCTAGAGCCTTTGCATTGAGGGCTATCTCAAAACGGCTGTGGCGCTGAAGTTGCCTGTGAATGTGGAGTTGGTGGCATGTGAAACCCGCATGTGGAGCATTCGTTTGTGTGGGATGCTCACCAAGATTCATTTCAGTCCTAGGCACACAAAGGGCACTAAGCATAGAGTGTGAAAACTGAGTTTCCTTGAGAGCTGCTTGGAAGCCTGATGGTGTGTGAAGTTAGTGAGCCAAATGGAGTTGTTCTCCCACAAGAACCACTCGGCTGATCCTTCTTCAATATGCCCTTCACCAACATGCAGTGTTTCCTTGATTGAATTAGCTCTCACACCAATATTTGCGTCTAGAGCCTTTGCATTGAGGGCTATCTGAAAACGGCTGTGGCGCTGAAGTTGCCTGTGAAATGGGGAGTTGGTGGCATGTGGAACCCGCATGTGGAGCATTCGTTTGTGTGGGATGCTCTACCAGGTTCATTCCTAGATAATGCACTCAAAGGGCACTAAGCATAGAGTGTGAAAACTGAGTTTCCTTGAGAGCTGCTTGGAAGCCTGATGGAGTGTGAAGTTAGTGAGCCAAATAGAGTTGTTCTCCCACAAGAACCACTCGGCTGATCCTTCTTCAATATGCCCTTCACCAACATGCAATGTTTCCTTGATTGAATTAGCTCTCACACCAATATTTGCGTTTCGAGCCTTTGCATTGAGGGCTATCTGAAAATGGCTGTGGCGCTGAATTTGCCTGAGAATGTGGAGTTGGTGGCATGTGAAACCCGCATGTGGAGCATTCGTTTGTGTGGGATGCTCACCAAGCTTCATTTCAGTCCTAGGCACTCAAAGGGCACTAAGCATAGAGTGTGAAAACTGAGTTTCCTTGAGAGCTGCTTGGAAGCCTGATGGTGTATGAAGTTAGTGAGCCAAATGGAGTTGTTACCCACAAGAACCACTCGGCTGATCCTTCTTCAATATGCCCTTCACCAACATGCAGTGTTTCCTTGATTGAATTAGCTCTCACACCAATATTTGCGTCTAGAGCCTTTGCATCGAGGGCTATCTGAAAACGGCTGTGGCGCTGAAGTTGCCTGTGAATGTGGAGTTGGTGGCATGTGAAACCCGCATGTGGAGCATTCGTTTGTGTGTGATGCTCACCAAGATTCATTTCAGTCCTAGGCACTGAAAGGGCACTAAGCATAGAGTGTGAAAACTGAGTTTCCTTGAGAGCTGCTTGGAAGCCTGATGGTGTGTGAAGTTAGTGAGCCAAATGGAGTTGTTCTCACACAAGAACCACTCGGCTGATCCTTCTTCAATATGCCCTTCACCAACATGCAGTGTTTCCTTGATTGAATTAACTCTCACACCAATATTTGCGTCTAGAGCCTTTGCATTGAGGGCTATCTGAAAACGGCTGTGGCGCTGAAGTTGCCTGTGAATGTGGAGTTGGTGGCATGTGAAACCCGCATGTGGAGCATTCGTTTGTGTGGGATGCTCTACCAGGTTCATTCCTAGATAATGCACTCAAAGGGCACTAAGCATAGAGTGTGAAAACTGAGTTTCCTTGAGAGCTGCTTGGAAGCCTGATGGTGTGTGAAGTTAGTGAGCCAAATGGAGTTGTTCTCCCACAAGAACCACTCGGCTGATCCTTCTTCAATATGCCCTTCACCAACATGCAGTGTTTCCTTGATTGAATTAGCTCTCACACCAATATTTGCGTCTAGAGCCTTTGCATTGAGGGCTATCTGAAAACGGCTGTGGCGCTGAAGTTGCCTGTGAATGTGGAGTTGGTGGCATGTGGAACCCGCATGTGGAGCATTCGTTTGTGTGGGATGCTCACCAGGCTTCATTTCAGTCCTTGGCACTCAAAGGGCACTAAGCATAGAGTGTGCAAACTGAGTTTCCTTGAGAGCTGCTTGGAAGCCTGATGGTGTGTGAAGTTAGTGAGCCAAATGGAGTTGTTCTCACACAAGAACCACTCGGCTGATCCTTCTTCAATATGCCCTTCACCAACATGCAGTGTTTCCTTGATTGAATTAGCTCTCACACCAATATTTGCGTCTAGAGCCTTTGCATCGAGGGCTATCTGAAAACGGCTGTGGCGCTGAAGTTGCCTGTGAATGTGGAGTTGGTGGCATGTGAAACCCGCATGTAGAGCATTCGTTTGTGTGGGATGCTCACCAAGCTTCATTTCAGTCCTAGGCACTCAAAGGGCACTAAGCATAGAGTGTGAAAACTGAGTTTCCTTGAGAGCTGCTTGGAAGCCTGATGGTGTGTGAAGTTAGTGAGCCAAATGGAGTTGTTCTCCCACAAGAACCATTCGGCTGATCCTTCTTCAATATGCCCTTCACCAACATGCAGTGTTTCCTTGATTGAATTAGCTCTCACACCAATATTTGCGTCTAGAGCCTTTGCATTGAGGGCTATCTGAAAATGGCTGTGGCGCTGAAGTTGCCTCTGAATGTGGAGTTGGTGGCATGTGAAACCCGCATGTGGAGCATTCGTTTGTGTGGGATGCTCTACCAGGTTCATTCCTAGATAATGCACTCAAAGGGCACTAAGCATAGAGTGTGAAAACTGAGTTTCCTTGAGAGCTAGCTGCTTGGAAGCCTGATGGTGTGTGAAGTTAGTGAGCCAAATGGAGTTGTTCTCCCACAAGAACCATTCGGCTGATCCTTCTTCAATATGTCCTTCACCAACATGCAGTGTTTCCTTGATTGAATTAGCTCTCACACCAATATTTGCGTCTAGAGCCTTTGCATTGAGGGCTATCTGAAAATGGCTGTGGCGCTGAAGTTGCCTCTGAATGTGGAGTTGGTGGCATGTGAAACCCGCATGTGGAGCATTCGTTTGTGTGGGATGCTCTACCAGGTTCATTCCTAGATAATGCACTCAAAGGGCACTAAGCATAGAGTGTGAAAACTGAGTTTCCTTGAGAGCTAGCTGCTTGGAAGCCTGATGGTGTGTGAAGTTAGTGAGCCAAATGGAGTTGTTCTCCCACAAGAACCACTCGGCTGATCCTTCTTCAATATGCCCTTCACCAACATGCAGTGTTTCCTTGATTGAATTAGCTCTCACACCAATATTTGCGTCTAGAGCCTTTGCATTGAGGGCTATCTGAAAACGGCTGTAGCGCTGAAGTTGCCTGTGAATGTGGAGTTGGTGGCATGTGAAACCCGCATGTGGAGCATTCGTTTGTGTGGGATGCTCACCAAGATTCATTTCAGTCCTAGGCACTCAAAGGGCACTAAGCATAGAGTGTGAAAACTGAGTTTCCTTGAGAGCTGCTTGGAAGCCTGATGGTGTGTGAAGTTAGTGAGCCAAATGGAGTTGTTCTCACACAAGAACCACTCGGCTGATCCTTCTTCAATATGCCCTTCACCAACATGCAGTGGTCCCTTGATTGAATTAACTCTCACACCAATATTTGCGTCTAAAGCCTTTGCATTGAGGGCTATCTGAAAACGGCTGTGGCGCTGAAGTTGCCTGTGAATGTGGAGTTGGTGGCATGTGAAACCCGCATGTGGAGCATTCGTTTGTGTCGGATGCTCTACCAGGTTCATTCCTAGATAATGCACTCAAAGGGCACTAAGCATAGAGTGTGAAAACTGAGTTTCCTTGAGAGCTGCTTGGAAGCCTGATGCTGTGTGAAGTTAGTGAGCCAAATGGAGTTGTTCTCCCACAAGAACCACTTGTCTGATCCTTCTTCAATATGCCCTTCACCAACATGCAGTGTTTCCTTGATTGAATTAGCTCTCACACCAATATTTGCGTCTAGAGCCTTTGCATTGAGGGCTATCTGAAAACGGCTGTGGCGCTGAAGTTGCCTGTGAATGTGGAGTTGGTGGCATGTGAAACCCGCATGTGGAGCATTCGTTTGTGTGGGATGCTCACCAAGATTTTATTTCAGTCCTAGGCACTCAAAGGGCACTAAGCATAGAGTGTGAAAACTGAGTTTCCTTGAGAGCTAGCTGCTTGGAAGCCTGATGGTGTGTGAAGTTAGTGAGCCAAATGGAGTTGTTCTCCCACAAGAACCACTCGGCTGATCCTTCTTCAATATGCCCTTCACCAACATGCAGTGTTTCCTTGATTGAATTAGCTCTCACACCAATATTTGCATCTAGAGCCTTTGCATTGAGGGCTATCTGAAAATGGCTGTGGCGCTGAAGTTGCCTGTGAATGTGGAGTTGGTGGCATGTGAAACCCGCATGTGGAGCATTCGTTTGTGTGGGATGCTCTACCAGGTTCATTCCTAGATAATGCACTCAAAGGGCACTAAGCATAGAGTGTGAAAACTGAGTTTCCTTGAGAGCTAGCTGCTTGGAAGCCTGATGGTGTGTGAAGTTAGTGAGCCAAATGGAGTTGTTCTCCCACAAGAACCACTCGGCTGATCCTTCTTCAATATGCCCTTCACCAACATGCAGTGTTTCCTTGATTGAATTAGCTCTCACACCAATATTTGCGTCTAGAGCCTTTGCATTGAGGGCTATCTGAAAACGGCTGTGGCGCTGAAGTTGCCTGTGAATGTGGAGTTGGTGGCATGTGAAACCCGCATGTGGAGCATTCGTTTGTGTGGGATGCTCACCAAGATTCATTTCAGTCCTAGGCACTCAAAGGGCACTAAGCATAGAGTGTGAAAACTGAGTTTCCTTGAGAGCTGCTTGGAAGCCTGATGGTGTGTGAAGTTAGTGAGCCAAATGGAGTTGTTCTCACACAAGAACCACTCGGCTGATCCTTCTTCAATATGCCCTTCACCAACATGCAGTGGTTCCTTGATTGAATTAACTCTCACACCAATATTTGCGTCTAAAGCCTTTGCATTGAGGGCTATCTGAAAACGGCTGTGGCGCTGAAGTTGCCTGTGAATGTGGAGTTGGTGGCATGTGAAACCCGCATGTGGAGCATTCGTTTGTGTGGGATGCTCTACCAGGTTCATTCCTAGATAATGCACTCAAAGGGCACTAAGCATAGAGTGTGAAAACTGAGTTTCCTTGAGAGCTGCTTGGAAACCTGATGGTGTGTGAAGTTAGTGAGCCAAATGGAGTTGTTCTCCCACAAGAACCACTCGGCTGATCCTTCTTCAATATGCCCTTCACCAACATGCAGTGTTTCCTTGATTGAATTAGCTCTCACACCAATATTTGTGTCTAGAGCCTTTGCATTGAGGGCTATCTGAAAACGGCTGTGGCGCTGAAGTTGCCTGTGAATGTGGAGTTGGTGGCATGTGAAACCCGCATGTGGAGCATTCGTTTGTGTGGGATGCTCACCAAGCTTCATTTCAGTCCTAGGCACTCAAAGGGCACTAAGCATAGAGTGTGAAAACTGAGTTTCCTTGAGAGCTGCTTGGAAGCCTGATGGTGTGTGAAGTTAGTGAGCCAAATGCAGTTGTTCTCCCACAAGAACCATTCGGCTGATCCTTCTTCAATATGCCCTTCACCAACATGCAGTGTTTCCTTGATTGAATTAGCTCTCACACCAATATTTGCGTCTAGAGCCTTTGCATTGAGGGCTATCTGAAAATGGCTGTGGCGCTGAAGTAGCCTGTGAATGTGGAGTTGGTGGCATGTGAAACCCGCATGTGGAGCATTCGTTTGTATGGGATGCTCTACCAGGTTCATTCCTAGATAATGCACTCAAAAGGCACTAAGCATAGAGTGTGAAAACTGAGTTTCCTTGAGAGCTAGCTGCTTGGAAGCCTGATGGTGTGTGAAGTTAGTGAGCCAAATGGAGTTGTTCTCCCACAAGAACCACTCGGCTGATCCTTCTTCAATATGCCCTTCACCAACATGCAGTGTTTCCTTGATTGAATTAGCTCTCACACCAATATTTGCGTCTAGAGCCTTTGCATTGAGGGCTATCTGAAAACGGCTGTGGCGCTGAAGTTGCCTGTGAATGTGGAGTTGGTGGCATGTGAAACCCGCATGTGGAGCATTCGTTTGTGTGGGATGCTCACCAAGATTCATTTCAATCCTAGGCACTCAAAGGGCACTAAGCATAGAGTGTGAAAACTGAGTTTCCTTGAGAGCTGCTTGGAAGCCTGATGGTGTGTGAAGTTAGTGAGCCAAATGGAGTTGTTCTCACACAAGAACCACTCGGCTGATCCTTCTTCAATATGCCCTTCACCAACATGCAGTGGTTCCTTGATTGAATTAACTCTCACACCAATATTTGCGTCTAAAGCCTTTGCATTGAGTGCTATCTGAAAACGGCTGTGGCGCTGAAGTTGCCTGTGAATGTGGAGTTGGTGGCATGTGAAACCCGCATGTGGAGCATTCGTTTGTGTGGGATGCTCTACCAGGTTCATTCCTAGATAATGCACTCAAAGGGCACTAAGCATAGAGTGTGAAAACTGAGTTTCCTTGAGAGCTGCTTGGAAGCCTGATGGTGTGTGAAGTTAGTGAGCCAAATGGAGTTGTTCTCACACAAGAACCACTCGGCTGATCCTTCTTCAATATGCCCTTCACCAACATGCAGTGTTTCCTTGATTGAATTAGCTCTCACACCAATATTTGCGTCTAGAGCCTTTGCATTGAGGGCTATCTGAAAACGGCTGTGGCGCTGAAGTTGCCTGTGAATGTGGAGTTGGTGGCATGTGGAACCCGCATGTGGAGCATTCGTTTGTGTGGGATGCTCACCAGGCTTCATTTCAGTCCTTGGCACTGAAAGGGCACTAAGCATAGAGTGTGAAAACTGAGTTTCCTTGAGAGCTGCTTGGAAGCCTGATGGTGTGTGAAGTTAGTGAGCCAAATGGAGTTGTTCTCCCACAAGAACCACTCGGCTGATCCTTCTTCAATATGCCCTTCACCAACATGCAGTGTTTCCTTGATTGAATTAGCTCTCACACCAATATTTGCGTCTAGAGCCTTTGCATTGAGGGCTATCTGAAAATGGCTGTGGCGCTGAAGTTGCCTGTGAATGTGGAGTTGGTGGCATGTGAAACCCGCATGTGGAGCATTCGTTTGTGTGGGATGCTCTACCAGGTTCATTCCTAGATAATGCACTCAAAGGGCACTAAGCATAGAGTGTGAAAACTGAGTTTCCTTGAGAGCTGCTTGGAAGCCTGATGCTGTGTGAAGTTAGTGAGCCAAATGGAGTTGTTCTCCCACAAGAACCACTTGTCTGATCCTTCTTCAATATGCCCTTCACCAACATGCAGTGTTTCCTTGATTGAATTAGCTCTCACACCAATATTTGCGTCTAGAGCCTTTGCATCGAGGGCTATCTGAAAACGGCTGTGGCGCTGAAGTTGCCTGTGAATGTGGAGTTGGTGGCATGTGAAACCCGCATGTGGAGCATTCGTTTGTGTGGGATGCTCACCAAGATTTTATTTCAGTCCTAGGCACTCAAAGGGCACTAAGCATAGAGTGTGAAAACTGAGTTTCCTTGAGAGCTAGCTGCTTGGAAGCCTGATGGTGTGTGAAGTTAGTGAGCCAAATGGAGTTGTTCTCCCACAAGAACCACTCGGCTGATCCTTCTTCAATATGCCCTTCACCAACATGCAGTGTTTCCTTGATTGAATTAGCTCTCACACCAATATTTGCATCTAGAGCCTTTGCATTGAGGGCTATCTGAAAATGGCTGTGGCGCTGAAGTTGCCTGTGAATGTGGAGTTGGTGGCATGTGAAACCCGCATGTGGAGCATTCGTTTGTGTGGGATGCTCTACCAGGTTCATTCCTAGATAATGCACTCAAAGGGCACTAAGCATAGAGTGTGAAAACTGAGTCTCCTTGAGAGCTAGCTGCTTGGAAGCCTGATGGTGTGTGAAGTTAGTGAGCCAAATGGAGTTGTTCTCCCACAAGAACCACTCGGCTGATCCTTCTTCAATATGCCCTTCACCAACATGCAGTGTTTCCTTGATTGAATTAGCTCTCACACCAATATTTGCGTCTAGAGCCTTTGCATTGAGGGCTATCTGAAAACGGCTGTGGCGCTGAAGTTGCCTGTGAATGTGGAGTTGGTGGCATGTGAAACCCGCATGTGGAGCATTCGTTTGTGTGGGATGCTCACCAAGATTCATTTCAGTCCTAGGCACTCAAAGGGCACTAAGCATAGAGTGTGAAAACTGAGTTTCCTTGAGAGCTGCTTGGAAGCCTGATGGTGTGTGAAGTTAGTGAGCCAAATGGAGTTGTTCTCCCACAAGAACCACTCGGCTGATCCTTCTTCAATATGCCCTTCACCAACATGCAGTGGTTCCTTGATTGAATTAACTCTCACACCAATATTTTTGTCTAAAGCCTTTGCATTGAGGGCTATCTGAAAACGGCTGTGGCGCTGAAGTTGCCTGTGAATGTGGAGTTGGTGGCATGTGAAACCCGCATGTGGAGCATTCGTTTGTGTGGGATGCTCTACCAGGTTCATTCCTAGATAATGCACTCAAAGGGCACTAAGCATAGAGTGTGAAAACTGAGTTTCCTTGAGAGCTGCTTGGAAGCCTGATGGTGTGTGAAGTTAGTGAGCCAAATGGAGTTGTTCTCCCACAAGAACCACTCGGCTGATCCTTCTTCAATATGCCCTTCATACCAACATGCAGTGTTTCCTTGATTGAATTAGCTCTCACACCAATATTTGTGTCTAGAGCCTTTGCATTGAGGGCTATCTGAAAACGGCTGTGGCGCTGAAGTTGCCTGTGAATGTGGAGTTGGTGGCATGTGAAACCCGCATGTGGAGCATTCGTTTGTGTGGGATTCTCACCAAGCTTCATTTCAGTCCTAGGCACTCAAAGGGCACTAAGCATAGAGTGTGAAAACTGAGTTTCCTTGAGAGCTGCTTGGAAGCCTGATGGTGTGTGAAGTTAGTGAGCCAAATGGAGTTGTTCTCCCACAAGAACCATTCGGCTGATCCTTCTTCAATATGCCCTTCACCAACATGCAGTGTTTCCTTGATTGAATTAGCTCTCACACCAATATTTGCGTCTAGAGCCTTTGCATTGAGGGCTATCTGAAAATGGCTGTGGCGCTGAAGTAGCCTGTGAATGTGGAGTTGGTGGCATGTGAAACCCGCATGTGGAGCATTCGTTTGTATGGGATGCTCTACCAGGTTCATTCCTAGATAATGCACTCAAAAGGCACTAAGCATAGAGTGTGAAAACTGAGTTTCCTTGAGAGCTAGCTGCTTGGAAGCCTGATGGTGTGTGAAGTTAGTGAGCCAAATGGAGTTGTTCTCCCACAAGAACCACTCGGCTGATCCTTCTTCAATATGCCCTTCACCAACATGCAGTGTTTCCTTGATTGAATTAGCTCTCACACCAATATTTGCGTCTAGAGCCTTTGCATTGAGGGCTATCTGAAAACGGCTGTGGCGCTGAAGTTGCCTGTGAATGTGGAGTTGGTGGCATGTGAAACCCGCATGTGGAGCATTCGTTTGTGTGGGATGCTCACCAAGATTCATTTCAGTCCTAGGCACTCAAAGGGCACTAAGAATAGAGTGTGAAAACTGAGTTTCCTTGAGAGCTGCTTGGAAGCCTGATGGTGTGTGAAGTTAGTGAGCCAAATGGAGTTGTTCTCACACAAGAACCACTCGGCTGATCCTTCTTCAATATGCCCTTCACCAACATGCAGTGGTTCCTTGATTGAATTAACTCTCACACCAATATTTGCGTCTAAAGCCTTTGCATTGAGTGCTATCTGAAAACGGCTGTGGCGCTGAAGTTGCCTGTGAATGTGGAGTTGGTGGCATGTGAAACCCGCATGTGGAGCATTCGTTTGTGTGGGATGCTCTACCAGGTTCATTCCTAGATAATGCACTCAAAGGGCACTAAGCATAGAGTGTGAAAACTGAGTTTCCTTGAGAGCTGCTTGGAAGCCTGATGGTGTGTGAAGTTAGTGAGCCAAATGGAGTTGTTCTCCCACAAGAACCACTCGGCTGATCCTTCTTCAATATGCCCTTCACCAACATGCAGTGTTTCCTTGATTGAATTAGCTCTCACACCAATATTTGCGTCTAGAGCCTTTGCATTGAGGGCTATCTGAAAACGGCTGTGGCGCTGAAGTTGCCTGTGAATGTGGAGTTGGTGGCATGTGGAACCCGCATGTGGAGCATTCGTTTGTGTGGGATGCTCACCAGGCTTCATTTCAGTCCTTGGCACTGAAAGGGCACTAAGCATAGAGTGTGAAAACTGAGTTTCCTTGAGAGCTGCTTGGAAGCCTGATGGTGTGTGAAGTTAGTGAGCCAAATGGAGTTGTTCTCCCACAAGAACAACTCGGCTGATCCTTCTTCAATATGCCCTTCACCAACATGCAGTGTTTCCTTGATTGAATTAGCTCTCACACCAATATTTGCGTCTAGAGCCTTTGCATTGAGGGGTATCTGAAAATGGCTGTGGCGCTGAAGTTGCCCGTGAATGTGGAGTTGGTGGCATGTGAAACCCGCATGTGGAGCATTCGTTTGTGTGGGATGCTCTACCAGGTTCATTCCTAGATAATGCACTCAAAGGGCACTAAGCATAGAGTGTGAAAACTGAGTTTCCTTGAGAGCTGCTTGGAAGCCTGATGGTGTGTGAAGTTAGTGAGCCAAATGGAGTTGTTCTCCCACAAGAACCACTCGGCTGATCCTTCTTCAATATGCCCTTCACCAACATGCAGTGTTTCCTTGATTGAATTAGCTCTCACACCAATATTTGCGTCTAGAGCCTTTGCATTGAGGGCTATCTGAAAACGGCTGTGGTGCTGAAGTTGTGTGAAAATGTGGAGTTGGTGGCATGTGAAACCCGCATGTGGAGCATTCGTTTGTGTGGGATGCTCACCAAGATTCATTCCTAGATAATGCACTCAAAGGGCACTAAGCATAGAGTGTGAAAACTGAGTTTCCTTGAGAGCTGCTTGGAAGCCTGATGGTGTGTGAAGTTAGTGAGCCAAATGGAGTTGTTCTCCCACAAGAACCACTCGGCTGATCCTTCTTCAATATGCCCTTCACCAACATGCAGTGTTTCCTTGATTGAATTAGCTCTCACACCAATATTTGCGTCTAGAGCCTTTGCATTGAGGGCTATCTGAAAACGGCTGTGGCGCTGAAGTTGCCTGTGAATGTGGAGTTGGTGGCATGTGAAACCCGCATGTGGAGCATTCGTTTGTGTGGGATGCTCTACCAGGTTCATTCCTAGATAATGCACTGATGCTCTACCAGGTTCATTCCTAGATAATGCACTCAAACGGGGCACTAAGCATAGAGTGTGAAAACTGAGTTTCCTTGAGAGCTGCTTGGAAGCCTGATGGTGTGTGAAGTTAGTGAGCCTAATGGAGTTGTTCTCCCACAAGAACCACTCGGTCTGATCCTTCTTCAATATGCCCTTCACCAACATGTAGTGTTTCCTTGATTGAATTAGCTCTCACACCAATATTTGCGTCTAGAGCCTTTGCATTGAGGGCTATCTGAAAACGGCTGTGGCGCTGAAGTTGCCTGTGAATGTGGAGTTGGTGGCATGTGAAACCCGCATGTGGAGCATTCGTTTGTGTGGGATGCTCACCAAGCTTCATTTCAGTCCTAGGCACTCAAAGGGCACTAAGCATAAAGTGTGAGAAACTGAGTTTCCTTGAGAGCTGCTTGGAAGCCTGATGGTGTGTGAAGTTAGTGAGCCAAATGGAGTTGTTCTCGCACAAGAACCACTCGGCTGATCCTTCTTCAATATGCCCTTCACCAACATGCAGTATTTCCTTGATTGAATTAGCTCTCACACCAATATTTGCGTCTAGAGCCCTTTGCATTGAGGGCTATCTGAAAATGGCTGTGGCGCTGAAGTTGCCTGTGAAGTGTGAGTTGGTGGCATGTGGAACCCGCATGTGGAGCATTCGTTTGTGTGGGATGCTCACCAAGATTCATTTCAGTCCCAGGCACTCAAAGGGCACTAAGCATAGAGTGTGAAAACTGAGTTTCCTTGAGAGCTGCTTGGAAGCCTGATGGTGTGTGAAGTTAGTGAGCCCAAATGGAGGTTGTTCTCCCACAAGGACCATTCGGCTGATTCTTCTTCAATATGCCCTTCACCAATATGCAGTGTTTCCTTGATTGAATTAGCTCTCACACCAATATTTACATCTAGAGGCTTTGCATTGAGGGGCTATCTGAAAATGGCTGTGGCACTGAAGTTGCCTGAGAATGTGGAGTTAGGTGGTGGCATGTGATACCCGCATGTGGAGCATTCGTTTGTGTGGGATGCTCACCAAGATTCATTTAAATCCAAGGCACACAAAGGGGCACTAAGCATAGAGTGTGAAAACTGAGTTTCCTTGAGAGCTGCTTGGAAGCCTGATGGTGTGTGAAGTTAGTGAGCCAAATGGAGTTGTTCTCCCACAAGAACCACTCGGCTGATCCTTCGTCAATATGCCCTTCACCAACATGCAGTGTTTCCTTGATTGAATTAGCTCTCACACCAATATTTGCGGTCTAGAGCCTTTGCATTGAGGGCTATCCTGAAAACGGCTGTGGCGCTGAAGTTGCCTGTGAATGTGGAGTTGGTGGCATGTGAAACCCGCATGTGGAGCATTCGTTTGTGTGGGATGCTCTACTAGATTCATTCCTAGATAATGCACTCAAAGGGCACTAATCATAGAGTGTGAAAACTGAGTTTCCTTGAGAGCTGCTTGGAAGCCTGATGGTGTGTGAAGTTAGTGAGCCAAAATGGAGTTGTTCTCGCACAATGACCACTTGGGTTGATCCTTCTTCAATATGCCCTTCACCAACATGCAGTGTTTCCTTGATTGAATTAGCTCTCACACCAATATTTGCGTCTAGAGCCTTTGCATTGAGGGCTATCTGAAAGCGGCTGTGGCACTGAAGTTGCCTGTGAATGTGGAGTTGGTGGCATGTGAAACCCGCATGTGGAGCATTCGTTTGTGTGGGATGCTCACCAAGCTTCATTTCAGTCCTAGGCACTCAAAGGGCACTAAGCATAGAGTGTGTGAAAACTGAGTTTCCTTGAGAGCTGCTTGGAAGCCTGATGGTGTGTGAAGTTAGTGAGCCAAATGGAGTTGTTCTCCCACAAGAACCACTCGGCTGATCCTTCTTCAATATGCCCCTTCAGCAACATGCAGTGTTTTCCTTGATTGAATTAGCTCTCACACCAATATTTGCGTTCTAGAGCCTTTGCATTGAGGGCTATCTGAAAACGGCTGTGGCGCTGAAGTTGCCTGTGAATGTGGAGTTGGTGGCATGTGAAACCCGCATGTGGAGCATTCGTTTGTGTGGGATGCTCCACCAAGCTTCATTTCAGTCCTAGGCACTCAAAGGGGCACTAAGCATAGAGTGTGAAAAACTGAGTTTCCTTGAGAGCTGCTTGGAAGCCTGATGGTGTGTGAAGTTAGTGAGCCAAATGGAGTTGTTCTCCCACAAGAACCACTCGGCTGATCCTTCTTCAATATGCCCTTCACCAACATGCAGTGTTTCCTTGATTGAATTAGCTCTCACACCAATATTTTGCGTCTAGAGCCTTTGCATTGAGGGCTATCTGAAAATGGCTGTGGCGCTGAAGTTGCCTGTGAATGTGGAGTTGGTGGGCATGTGAAACCCGCATGTGGAGCATTCGTTTGTGTGGGATGCTCTACCAGGTTCATTCCTAGATAATGCACTCAAAGGGCACTAAGCATAGAGTGTGAAAACTGAGTTTCCTTGAGAGCTGCTTGGAAGCCTGATGGTGTGTGAAGTTAGTGAGCCAAATGGAGTTGTTCTCCCACAAGAACCACTCGGCTGATCCTTCTTCAATATGCCCTTCACCAACATGCTAGTGTTTCCTTGATTGAATTAGCTCTCACACCAATATTTGCGATCTAGAGCCTTTGCATTGAGGGCTATCTGAAAATGGCTGTGGCGCTGAGAGTTGCCTGTGAATGTGGAGTTGGTGGCATGTGGAACCCGCATGTGGAGCATTCGTTTGTGTGGGATGCTCACCAAGATTCATTTCAGTCCCAGGCACTCAAAGGGCACTAAGCATAGAGTGTGAAAACTGAGTTTCCTTGAGAGCTGCTTGGAGAGCCTGATGGTGTGTGAAGTTAGTGAGCCAAATGGAGTTGTTCTCGCACAATGACCACTTGGTTGATCCTTCTTCAATATGCCCTTCACCAACATGCAGTGTTTCCTTGATTGAATTAGCTCTCACACCAATATTTGCGTCTAGAGCCTTTGCATTGAGGGCTATCTGAAAGCGGCTGTGGCACTGAAGTTGCCTGTGAATGTGGAGTTGGTGGCATGTGAAACCCGCATGTGGAGCATTCGTTTGTGTGGGATGCTCTACCAGGTTCATTTCAGTCCTAGGCACTCAAAGGGCACTAATCATAGAGTGTGAAAACTGAGTTTCCTTGAGAGCTGCTTGGAAGCCTGATGGTGTGTGAAGTTAGTGAGCCAAATGGAGTTGTTCTTCCACAAGAACCACTCGGCTGATCCTTCTTCAATATGCCCTTCACCAACATGCAGTGTTTCCTTGATTGAATTAGCTCTCACACCAATATTTGCGTCTAGAGCCTTTGCATTGAGGGCTATCTGAAAACGGCTGTGGCGCTGAAGTTGCCTGTGAATGTGGAGTTGGTGGCATGTGAAACCCGCATGTGGAGCATTCGTTGTGTGTGGGATGCTCTACCAGGTTCATTCCTAGATAATGCACTCAAGGGCACTAAGCATAGAGTGTGAAAACTGAGTTTCCTTGAGAGCTGCTTGGAAGCCTGATGGTGTGTGAAGTTAGTGAGCCAAATGGAGTTGTTCTCGCACACGAACCACTCATCTGATCCTTCTTCAATATGCCCCTTCACCAACATGCAGTGTTTCTTCCTTGATTGAATTAGCTCTCACACCAATATTTGCGTCTAGAGCCTTTGCATTGAGGGCTATCTGAAAGCGGCTGTGGCACTGAAATTGCCTGTGAATGTGGAGTTGGTGGCATGTGAAACCCGCATGTGGAGCATTCGTTTGTGTGGGATGCTCACCAAGCTTCATTTCAGTCCTAGGCACTCAAAGGGCACTAAGCATAGAGTGGTGAAAACTGAGTTTCCTTGAGAGCTGCTTGAGAAGCCTGATGGTGTGTGAAGTTAGTGAGCCCAAATGGAGTTGTTCTCCCACAAGAACCACTCGGCTGATCCTTCTTCAATATGCCCTTCACCAACATGCAGTGTTTCCTTGATTGAATTAGCTCTCACACCAATATTTGCGTCTAGAGCCTTTGCATTGAGGGCTATCTGAAAATGGGCTGTGGCGCTGAAGTTGCCCTGAGAATGTGGAGTTGGGTGGCATGTGAAACCCGCATGTGGAGCATTCGTTTGTGTGGGATGCTCTACCAGGTTCATTCCTAGATAATGCACTCAAAGGGCACTAAGCATAGAGTGTGAAATCTGAGTTTCCTTGAGAGCTGCTTGGAAGCCCTGATGGTGTGTGAAGTTAGTGAGCCAAATGGAGTTGTTCTCCACAAAGAACCACTCGGGCTGATCCTTCTTCAATATGCCCTTCACCAACATGCAGTGTTTCCTTGATTGAATTAGCTCTCACACCAAATATTTGCGTCTAGAGCCTTTGCATTGAGGGCTATCTGAAAATGGCTGTGGCGCTGAAGTTGGCCTGTGAATGTGGAGTTGGTGGCATGTGGAACCCGCATGTGGAGCATTCGTTTGTGTGGGATTCTCACCAAGATTCATTTCAGTCCCAGGCACTCAAAGGGCACTAAGCATAGAGTGTGAAAACTGAGTTTCCTTGAGAGCTGCTTGGAAGCCTGATGGTGTGTGAAGTTAGTGAGCCAAATGGAGTTGTTCTCGCACAATGACCACTTGGTTGATCCTTCTTCAATATGCCCTTCACCAACATGCAGTGTTTCCTTGATTGAATTAGCTCTCACACCAATATTTGCGTCTAGAGCCTTTGCATTGAGGGCTATCTGAAAGCGGCTGTGGCACTGAAGTTGCCTGTGAATGTGGAGTTGGTGGCCATGTGAAACCCGCATGTGGAGCATTCGTTTTTGTGGGATGCTCTACCAGGTTCATTTCAGTCCTAGGGACTCAAAGGGCACTAATCATAGAGTGTGAAAACTGAGTTTCCTTGAGAGCTGCTTGGAAGCCTGATGGTGTGAAGTTAGTGAGCCAAATGGAGTTGTTCTTCCACAAGAAACCACTCGGCTGATCCTTCTTCAATATGCCCTTCACCAACATGCAGTGTTTCCTTGATTGAATTAGCTCTCACAGCCAATATTTGCGTCTAGAGCCTTTGCATTGAGGGCTATCTGAAAACGGCTGTGGCGCTGAAGTTGCCTGTGAATGTGGAGTTGGTGGCATGTGAAACCCGCATGTGGAGCATTCGTTTGTGTGGGATGCTCTACCCCAGGGTTCATTCCTAGATAATGCACTCAAAGGGCACTAAGCATAGAGTGTGAAAACTGAGTTTCCTTGAGAGCTGCTTGGAAGCCTGATGGTGTGTGAAGTTAGTGAGCCAAATGGAGTTGTTCTCCCACAAGAACCACTCGGCTGATCCTTCTTCAATATGCCCTTCACCAACATGCAGTGTTTCCTTGATTGAATTAGCTCTCACACCCAATATTTGCGTCCTAGAGCCTTTGCATTGAGGGCTATCTGAAAATGGCTGTGGCGCTGAAGTTGCCTGTGAATGTGGAGTTGGTGGCATGTGGAACCCGCATGTGGAGCATTCGTTTGTGTGGGATGCTCACCAAGATTCATTTCAGTCCCAGGCACTCAAAGGGCACTAAGCATAGAGTGTGAAAACTGAGTTTCCCTTGAGAGCTGCTTGGAAGCCTGATGGTGTGTGAAGTTAGTGAGCCAAATGGAGTTGTTCTCGCACAATGACCACTTGGTTGATCCTTCTTCAATATGCCCTTCACCAACATGCAGTGTTTCCTTGATTGAATTAGCTCTCACACCAATATTTGCGTCTAGAGCCTTTGCATTGAGGGCTATCTGAAAGCGGCTGTGGCACTGAAGTTGCCTGTGAATGTGGAGTTGGTGGCATGTGAAACCCGCATGTGGAGCATTCGTTTGTGTGGGATGCTCTACCAGGTTCATTTCAGTCCTAGGCACTCAAAGGGCACTAATCATAGAGTGTGAAAACTGAGTTTCCTTGAGAGCTGCTTGGAAGCCTGATGGTGTGTGAAGTTAGTGAGCCAAATGGAGTTGTTCTTCCACAAGAACCACTCGGCTGATCCTTCTTCAATATGCCCTTCACCAACATGCAGTGTTTCCTTGATTGAATTAGCTCTCACACCAATATTTGCGTCTAGAGCCTTTGCATTGAGGGCTATCTGAAAACGGCTGTGGCGCTGAAGTTGCCTGTGAATGTGGGAGTTGGTGGCATGTGAAACCCGCATGTGGAGCATTCGTTTGTGTGGGATGCTCTACCAGGTTCATTCCTAGATAATGCACTCAAAGGGCACTAAGCATAGAGTGTGAAAACTGAGTTTCCTTGAGAGCTGCTTGGAAGCCTGATGGTGTGTGAAGTTAGTGAGCCAAATGGGAGTTGTTCTCGCACAAGAACCACTCGGCTGATCCTTCTTCAATATGCCCTTCACCCAACATGCAGTGTTTCCTTGATTGAATTAGCTCTCACACCAATATTTGCGTCTAGAGCCTTTGCATTGAGGGCTATCTGAAAGCGGCTGTGGCACTGAAATTGCCCTGTGAATGTGGAGTTGGTGGCATGTGAAACCCGCATGTGGAGCATTCGTTTGTGTGGGAATGCTCACCAAGCTTCATTTCAGTCCTAGGCACTCAAAGGGCACTAAGCATAGAGTGTGAAAACTGAGTTTCCTTGAGAGCTGCTTGGAAGCCTGATGGTGTGTGAAGTTAGTGAGCCAAATGGAGTTGTTCTCCCACAAGAACCACTCGGCTGATCCTTCTTCAATATGCCCTTCACCAACATGCAGTGTTTCCTTGATTGAATTAGCTCTCACACCAATATTTGCGTCTAGAGCCTTTGCATTGAGGGGCTATCTGAAAATGGCTGTGGGCGCTGAAGTTGCCTGAGAATGTGGAGTTCGGTGGCATGTGAAACCCGCATGTGAGAGCATTCGTTTGTGTGGGATGCTCTACCAGGTTCATTCCTAGATAATGCACTCAAAGGGCACACTAAGCATAGAGTGGTGAAATCTGAAGTTTCCTTGAGAGCTGCTTGAAGGCCTGATGGTGTGTGAAGTTAGTGAGCCAAATGGAGTTGTTCTCCCACAAGAACCCAACTCGGCTGATCCTTCTTCAATATGCCCCTTCACCAACATGCAGTGTTTCCTTGATTGAATTAGCTCTCACACCAATATTTGCGTCTAGAGCCTTTGCATTGAGGGCTATCTGAAAATGGCTGTGGCGCTGAAGTTGCTGTGAATGTGGAGTTGGTGGCATGTGGAACCCGCATGTGGAGCATTCGTTTGTGTGGGATTCTCACCAAGATTCATTTCAGTCCCAGGCACTCAAAGGGCACTAAGCATAGAGTGTGAAAAACTGAGTTTCCTTGAGAGCTGCTTGGAAGCCTGATGGTGTGTGAAGTTAGTGAGCCAAATGGAGTTGTTCTCGCACAATGACCACTTGGTTGATCCTTCTTCAATATGCCCTTCACCAACATGCAGTGTTTCCTTGACTTGAATTAGCTCTCACACCAATATTTGCGTCTAGAGCCTTTGCATTGAGGGGCTATCTGAAAGCGGCTGTGGCACTGAAGTGCCTGTGAATGTGGAGTTGGTGGCATGTGAAACCCGCATGTGGAGCATTCGTTTTTGGTGGGATGCTCTACCAGGTTCATTTCAGTCCTAGGGACTCAAAAGGGCACTAATCATAGAGTGTGAAAACTGAGTTTCCTTGAGAGCTGCTTGGAAGCCTGATGGTGTGAAGTTAGTGAGCCAAATGGAGTTGTTCTTCCACAAGAACCACTCGGCTGATCCTTCTTCAATATGCCCTTCACCAACATGCAGTGTTTCCTTGATTGAATTAGCTCTCACACCAATATTTGCGTCTAGAGCCTTTGCATTGAGGGCTATCTGAAAACGGCTGTGGCGCTGAAGTTGCCTGTGAATGTGGAGTTGGTGGCATGTGAAACCCGCATGTGGAGCATTCGTTTGTGTGGGATGCTCTACCAGGTTCATTCCTAGATAATGCACTCAAAGGGCACTAAGCATAGAGTGTGGAAAACTGAGTTTCCTTGAGAGCTGCTTGGAAGCCTGATGGTGTGTGAAGTTAGTGAGCCAATGGAGTTGTTCTCGCACAATGACCACTCGGCTGATCCTTCTTCAATATGCCCCTTCACCAACATGCAGTGTTTCCTTGATTGAATTAGCTCTCACACCAATATTTGCGTCTAGAGCCTTTGCATTGAGGGCTATCTGAAAGCGGCTGTGGCACTGAAATTGCCTGTGAATGTGGAGCTTTGGTGGCATGTGAACACCCGCATGTGGAGCATTCGTTTGTGTGGGATGCTCACCAAGCTTCATTTCAGTCCTAGGCACTCAAAGGGCACTAAGCATAGAGTGTGAAAACTGAGTTTCCTTGAGAGCTGCTTGGAAGCCTGATGGTGTGTGAAGTTAGTGAGCCAAATGGAGTTTGTTCTCCCACAAGAACCACTCGGCTGATCCTTCTTCAATATGCCCTTCACCAACATGCAGTGTTTCCTTGATTGAATTAGCTCTCACACCAATATTTGCGTCTAGAGCCTTTGCATTGAGGGCTATCTGAAAATGGCTGTGGCGCTGAAGTTGCCTGAGAATGTGGAGTTGGTGGCATGTGAAACCCGCATGTGGAGCATTCGTTGTGTGGGATGCTCTACCAGGTTCATTCCTAGATAATGCACTCAAAGGGCACTAAGCATAGAGTGTGAAAACTGAGTTTCCTTGAGAGCTGCTTGGAAGCCTGATGGCTGTGTGAAGTTAGTGAGCCAAATGGAGTTTGTTCTCCCCACAAGAACCAGTCGGCTGATCCTTCTTCAATATGCCCTTCACCAACATGCAGTGTTTCCTTGATTGAATTAGCTCTCACACCAATATTTGCGTCTAGAGCCTTTGCATTGAGGGCTATCTGAAAACGGCTGTGGCGCTGAAGTTGCCTGTGAATGTGGAGTTGGTGGCATGTGAAACCCGCATGTGGAGCATTCGTTTGTGTGGGATGCTCTACCAGGTTCATTCCTAGATAATGCACTCAAAGGGCACTAAGCATAGAGTGTGAAAACTGAGTTTCCTTGAGAGCTGCTTGGAAGCCTGATGGTGTGTGAAGTTAGTGAGCCAAATGGAGTTGTTCTCCCACAAGAACCCACTCGGCTGATCCTTCTTCAATATGCCCCTTCACCAACATGCAGTGTTTCCTTGATTGAATTAGCTCTCACACCAGATATTTGCGTCTAGAGCCTCTTGCATTGAGGGCTATCAGAAAATGGCTGTGGCGCTGAAGTTGCCTGAGAATGTGGAGTTGGTGGCATGTGGAACCCGCATGTGGAGCATTCGTTTGTGTGGGATGCTCACCAAGATTCATTTCAATCCTAGGCACTCAAAGGGCACTAAGCATAGAGTGTGAAAACTGAGTTTCCTTGAGAGCTGCTTGGAAGCCTGATGGTCGTGTGAAGCTAGTGAGCCAAATGGAGTTGTTCTCCCACAAGAACCACTCGGCTGTTCCTTCTTCAATATGCCCTTCACCAACATGCAGTGTTTCCTTGATTGAATTAGCTCTCACACCAATATTTGCGTCTAGAGCCTTTGCATTGAGGGCTATCTGAAAACGGCTGTGGCGCTGAAGTTGTGTGAAAATGTGGAGTTGGTGGCATGTGAAACCCGCATGTGGAGCATTCGTTTGTGTGGGATGCTCTACTAGATTCATTCCTAGATAATGCACTCAAAGGGCACTAAGCATAGAGTGTGAAAACTGAGTTTCCTTGAGAGCTGCTTGGAAGCCTGATGGTGTGTGAAGTTAGTGAGCCAAATAGAGTTTGTTCTCCCACAAGAATCACTCGGCTGATCCTTCTTCAATATGCCCCTTCACCAACATGCAGTGTTTCCTTGATTGAATTAGCTCTCACACCAATATTTGCGTCTAGAGCCTTTGCATTGAGGGCTATCTGAAAACGGCCTGTGGCGCTGAAGTTGCCTGTGAATGTGGAGTTGGTGGCTTGTGAAACCCGCATGTGGAGCATTCGTTTGTGTGGGATGCTCTACTAGATTCATTCCTACATAATGCACTCAAAGGGCACTAATCATAGAGTGTGAAAACTGAGTTTCCTTGAGAGCTGCTTGGAAGCCTGATGGTGGTGTGAAGTTAGTGAACCAAATAGAGTTGTTCTCCCACAAGAACCACTCGGCTGATCCTTCTTCAATATGCCCTTCACCAACATGCAGTGTTTCCTTGATTGAATTAGCTCTCACACCAATATTTGCGTCTAGAGCCTTTGCATTGAGGGCTATCTGAAAGCGGGCTGTGGCGCAGAATTTGCCTGAGAATGTGGAGTTGGTGGCATGTGAAACCCGCATGTGGAGCATTCGTTTGTGTGGGATGCTCTACCAGGTTCATTCCTAGATAATGCAGCTCAAAGGGCACTAAGCATAGAGTGTGAAAACTGAGTTTCCTTGAGAGCTGCTTGGAAGCCTGATGGGTGTGTGAAGTTAGTGAGCCAAATGGAGTTGTTCTCCCACAAGAACCAGTCGGCTGATCCTTCTTCAATATGCCCTTCACCAACATGCAGTGTTTCCTTGATTGAATTAGCTCTCACACCAATATTTGCGTCTAGAGCCTTTGCCATTGAGGGCTATCTGAAAACGGCTGTGGCGCTGAAGTTGCCTGTGAATGTGGAGTTGGTGGCATGTGAAACCCGCATGTGGAGCATTCGTTTTGTGTAGGATGCTCTACTAGATTCATTCCTAGATAATGCACTCGAAGGGCACTAAGCATAGGAGTGTGAAAACTGAGTTTCCTTGAGAGCTGCTTGGAAGCCTGATGGTGTGTGTGAAGTTAGTGAACCAAATGGAGTTGTTCTCCCACAAGAACCACTCGGCTGATCCTTCTTCAATATGCCCCTTCACAAACATGCAGTGTTTCATTGATTGAATTAGCTCTCACACCAATATTTGCGTCTAGAGCCTTTGCATTGAGGGCTATCTGAAAACGGCTGTGGCGCTGAAGTTGCCTGTGAATGTGGAGTTGGTGGCATGTGAAACCCCGCATGTGGAGCATTCGTTTGTGTGGGATGCTCTACCAGCTTAATTTCAGTCCTAGGCACACAAAGGGCACTAATCATAGAGTGTGAAAACTGAGTTTCCTTGAGAGCTGCTTGGAAGCCTGATGGTGGTGTGAAAGT